>NW_010921715.1:8583-49276 GCF_000633955.1 Camelina sativa
TGTTCATTACTTTCCTTGCATTAGTTCATTACCTGCATTACTATAGTTTGATCTCTTTTCTAGTTTCATTATTGCCATAATCATTCTGTTCCATTACATTTAGTATCTTGTCGATTCAGCTTTTACATTCTGCAATAGGTTGTTAGTGACAAACACCCTCTATAATTGGCTTAACTTAGACAAGTATTGCACACCTTGATTGCTTGCATTCACTCATTTAGGATTGATACCTCTTATACTACAATTGCATAAGGGGAATTGATACACACTGCTTTCACCATTGTTCATCATCATCATCACCTCATTCATTCACATTCCATTTCACACACACACAAGAAGGAACTCGTTTCAATCTCAATGTGAATCAAAGGAGGCACCAGGGTACATACAATCTCATGTATCCACCGAGAAACAATAACATAAGTTGGTTGATTTGTTGTTCAGCTCAAAACAATATTGATATGATAATGTGATAATGTTTCTTTCTTTGGTTGGCTTCAGTACCTCGGGCTGAATCTGTGGGACTATGAAGGCATGAAGCTCCCTAATCATGTTGATATCAGCCATTTCGTCTCTAGCGTACGACACCACCGACTTAGTCGTGGCTATAAATGTTTGCATAATATAATTTCTATTGTAAGTCTCAAACCTTCTAGAATATCTACGGTGGTTTTTTTTTTTGGACAAAATCCTAGCTCTACCCAATAAATATATTAACAAAACTTTTCAAATTTTTTCTCTCTTAACCGGTGAACATCCACTTCCTCGACCCAATAACTTACTTGCCAACAACCTCTAGAGAAGGATTTGGGAGAAATATAGGTAATTTTTCAAAAAAAATTACGAAGAAGAATGTAAGGAATCTTTAAGTTTTTTTTTTAAAATAAATAGTTTCTAACATAAAAGTTTGAGATAATTGGCCCATTTCCTAATTTTTTTCTTGATCGGCTAGGTATTAATAGGCCTACCAACCCTAACTATATATGGCTTCTCAAGATAGAAATCTTGATCTACTGTTCCTCAGCCGTCTTTATTTCACTAAAAAAGAAAGCATGATGATGATGATGATGATGATCATGAATCTTAATGTGAATCGAAGGAGGCACTGGGGTACGTAAAATCTCATGTATCCACCAAAAAACAATAACTTAAGTTGGTTAATTTGTTGTTCAGCTCAAAACAATATTGATATGATAATGTGATAATGTTTCTTTCTTTTGTTGGCTTCAGTACCTCGGGCTGGATCTGTGGGACTATGAAGGCATGAAGCTCCCTAATCATGCTGACTTCGGTCGTTTCGTCTCTAGCGTACGACACCACCGACTTAGTCGTGGCTATGAAGGTTTGCATACTATCATTCATGTTGTAAGTCTCAAACCTTCTAGAATATCTCCGGTGGTTTTATCTTTTTTCTTGGGACAAAATCCTTGCTTTTACCTACTTCAAATCTTCTTCTCTTTATAAAAGGAACCACCTGCCCTTGTTAATTTTTCATATTTGTAGACTTCTCTCCTAAGAAAAAAAAAACTTCTTCTCCAAAAGAAATGGTTTCTAATTAGGTTTCTCATCCTTTTTATTTTTATTTTTGTTTAACCAATCCTTTCTCATCCTAAGATAAATATATTAACAAAAATTTTCAAATTTTGTCTATCTTAACCGATGAACATCCAATTCCTCTACCCAATAACTTACTTGCCAACAACCTCTAGAGAAGGATTTGGGAGAAAGATAGGTCATCATTCAAATTTTTATACGAAGAAGAATGTAAGGAATCTTTAAGTTTTTTTTTTTTAAATAAATAGTTTTCTAACATAAAAGTTTGATATAATTGGCCCATTTCCTAATTTTTTTCTTGATCGGCTAGGTATTAATAGGCCTACCAACCCTAACTATATATGGCTTCTCAAGATAGAAATCTCGATCTACTGTTCCTCAGCCGTCTTTATTTCACTAAAAAAGAAAGCATGATGATGATGATGATGATGATGATGATCATGATCATGAATCCTAATGTGAATCGAAGGAGGCACTGGGGTACGTAAAATCTCATGTATCCACCAAGAAACAATAACTTAAGTTTGTTAATTTGTTGTTCAGCTCAAAACAATATTGATATGATAATGTGATAATGTTTCTTTCTTTTGTTGGCTTCAGTACCTCGGGCTGGATCTGTTGGACTATGAAGGCATGAAGCTCCCTAATCATGCTGACTTCGGTCGTTTCGTCTCTAGCGTACGACACCACCGACTTAGTCGTGGCTATGAAGGTTTGCATACTATCATTCATGTTGTAAGTCTCAAACCTTCTAGAATATCTCCGGTGGTTTTATCTTTTTTCTTGGGACAAAATCCTTGCTTTTACCTACTTCAAATCTTCTTCTCTTTATAAAAGGAACCACCTGCCCTTGTTAATTTTTCATATTTGTAGACTTCTCTCCTAAGAAAAAAAAAACTTCTTCTCCAAAAGAAATGGTTTCTAATTAGGTTTCTCATCCTTTTTATTTTTATTTTTGTTTAACCAATCCTTTCTCATCCTAAGATAAATATATTAACAAAAATTTTCAAATTTTGTCTATCTTAACCGATGAACATCCAATTCCTCTACCCAATAACTTACTTGCCAACAACCTCTAGAGAAGGATTTGGGAGAAAGATAGGTCATCATTCAAATTTTTATACGAAGAAGAATGTAAGGAATCTTTAAGTTTTTTTTTTTTAAATAAATAGTTTTCTAACATAAAAGTTTGATATAATTGGCCCATTTCCTAATTTTTTTCTTGATCGGCTAGGTATTAATAGGCCTACCAACCCTAACTATATATGGCTTCTCAAGATAGAAATCTCGATCTACTGTTCCTCAGCCGTCTTTATTTCACTAAAAAAGAAAGCATGATGATGATGATGATGATGATGATGATGATGATCATGATTCCTAATGTGAATCGAAGGAGGCACTGGGGTACGTAAAATCTCATGTATCCACCAAGAAACAATAACTTAAGTTTGTTAATTTGTTGTTCAGCTCAAAACAATATTGATATGATAATGTGATAATGTTTCTTTCTTTTGTTGGCTTCAGTACCTCGGGCTGGATCTGTTGGACTATGAAGGCATGAAGCTCCCTAATCATGCTGACTTCGGTCGTTTCGTCTCTAGCGTACGACACCACCGACTTAGTCGTGGCTATGAAGGTTTGCATACTATCATTCATGTTGTAAGTCTCAAACCTTCTAGAATATCTCCGGTGGTTTTATCTTTTTTCTTGGGACAAAATCCTTGCTTTTACCTACTTCAAATCTTCTTCTCTTTATAAAAGGAATCACCTCCCCTTGTTAATTTTTCATATTTGTAGACTTCTCTCCTAAGAAAAAAAAACTTCTTCTCCAAAAGAAATGGTTTCTAATTAGGTTTCTCATCCTTTTTATTTTTATTTTTGTTTAACCAATCCTTTCTCATCCTAAGATAAATATATTAACAAAAATTTTCAAATTTTGTCTATCTTAACCGATGAACATCCAATTCCTCTACCCAATAACTTACTTGCCAACAACCTCTAGAGAAGGATTTGGGAGAAAGATAGGTCATCATTCAAATTTTTATACGAAGAAGAATGTAAGGAATCTTTAAGTTTTTTTTTTTAAATAAATAGTTTTCTAACATAAAAGTTTGATATAATTGGCCCATTTCCTAATTTTTTTCTTGATCGGCTAGGTATTAATAGGCCTACCAACCCTAACTATATATGGCTTCTCAAGATAGAAATCTCGATCTACTGTTCCTCAGCCGTCTTTATTTCACTAAAAAAGAAAGCATGATGATGATGATGATGATGATGATGATGATGATCATGAATCCTAATGTGAATCGAAGGAGGCACTGGGGTACGTAAAATCTCAGGTAATTTTTCAAATTTTTTTACGAAGAAGAATGTAAGGAATCTTTAAGTTTTTTTTTTTTTAAATAAATAGTTTTCTAACACAAAATTTTGATATAATTGGCCCATTTCCTAATTTTTTTTCTTGATGGGCTAGGTATTAATAGGCCTACCAACCCTAACAATATATGGCTTTTCAAGATAGAAATCTTGATCTACTGTTCCTCAGCCGTCTTCATTTCACTAAAAAGAGCATCATGATGTTGATGATGATGATGATGATGATGATGATGATGATGATGAATCGCAATGTGAAAGGAGGCGCCGAGGTAACCACAATCTCATGTATCCACCGAGAAACTATAGCGTAAGTTGGTTAATTAGGGTTCTCATGCTTTTTATTTTTATATTATTTTAACAAAACCTTTCTCATCAAACTTTTATGTTAGAAAACTATTTTTTTTTTTTTTTTAAACTTAAAGATTCCTTACATTCTTTTTCTCCAAAAGAAATGGTTTCTAATTAGGGTTCTCATGCTTTTTATTTTTATTTTTGTCTAACAAAACATTTCTCATCCTAAGATAAATATATTAACAAAACTTTTCAATTTTTTTCTCTCTTAACCGGTGAACATCCACTTCCTCTATTCAGTAACTTACTTGCCAACAATCTCTAGAGAAGGATTTGGGAGAAAGATAGGTCATCATTCATTTTTTTTTACGAAGAAGCATGTAAGGAATCTTTAAGTTTTTTAAAAAGTATAAAATAAACAGTTTTCTAACATAAAAGTTTGATATAAATGGCCAATTTCCTAATTTTTTTTCTTGATGGGCCAGGTATTAATAGGCCTGGCAACCCTAACTATATATGGCTTCTCAATATAGAAATCTCGATCTACTGTTCCTCCGCCGTGTTCATTTCACTAAAAAAGAAAGCACGAGGATGATGATGATGATGATGAATCTTAATGTGAATTGAATGAGGCATCGGGGTATATACAATCGCATTTATCCACTGAGAAACAATAACGTAAGTTGGTTAATTTGTTGTTCCGCTCAAAACAATATTGATATGATAATGTGATAATGTTTCTTTCTTTGGTTGGCTTCACTACCTCGGGCTGGATCTGTGGGACTATGAAGGCACGAAGCTCCCTAATCAAGCTGACTTCGACCGTATCGTCTCTAGCGTACGACACCACCGACTTAGTCGTGGCTATGAAGGTTTGCATACTATCATTCCTGTTGTAAGTCTCTAACCTTCTAGAATATCTCCGGTGGTTTTTTCTTTTTCTTTTGGGACAAAATCCTAGCTCTTATCTACTTCAAATCTTCTTCTCTTTATAAAAAGAACCACCTCCACTTGTTAATTTTTCATATTTGTAGACTTCTCTCCTAAGAAGGAAAAAAAAACTTCTCGAAAAGAATTGGTTTCTAATTAGGTTACTCATGCTTTTTATTTTATTTTTGTTTAACAAAACCTTTCTCATCCTAAGATAAATATATTAACAAAACTTTTCTAATTTTTTCTCTCCTAACTGGTGAACATCCACTTCCTCCACCCAATAACTTACTTGCCAACAATCTCTAGAGAATGATTTGGGAGAAAGATACGTCATCATTCAAATTTTTTACGAAGAAGAATGTAAGGAATCTTTAAGTTTAAAAAAAAATATAGTTTTCTAACATAAAAGTTTGAAATAATTGGCCCATTTCCTAATTTCTTTTTCTTGATGGGCTAGATATTAATGGGCCTGCCAATCCTAACTATATAATGCTTCTCAAGATGAAAATTTTGATCTATTGTTCCTCTGTTGTCTTCATTTCATTAAAAAAGAAAGCATGATAATGATGATGATGATGATGATGATGATGATGAATCTCAATAAGAATCAAAGAAGGCACCGGGGTACATACAATCTCTTGTATCCACCGAGAAACAAAAACGTAAGTTGGTTAATTTGTTGTTCTCAAAACAATATTAATATGATAATATGATAATGTTTCTTTCTTTGGTTGGCTTCAGTACCTCGGGCTGGATCTGTGGAACAATGAAGGCATGAAGCTCCCTAATCATGCTGACTTCGGTCGTTTCGTCTCTAGCGTACAACACCACCGACTTAGTCGTGGCTATGAAGGTTTGCATACTATCATTCCTGTTGTAAGTCTCAAACCTTCTAAAATATATCCGGTGGTTTTTTCTTTTTCTTATGGGACAAAATCCTAGCTTTTACCTACTTCAAATCTTCTTCTCTTTATAAAAAGAACCACCTCCCCTTGTTAATTTTTCATATTTGTAGACTTCTCTCCTAAGAAGGAAAAAAAAAACTTCTTCTCCAAAAGAAATGGTTTCTAATTAGGTTTCTCATCCTTTTTATTTTTATTTTTGTTTAACAAAACCTTTCTCATCCTAAGATAAATATATTAACAAAACTTTTCAATTTTTTCTCTCTTAACTGGTGAACATCCATTTCCTTCACCCAATAACTTACTTGCAACCAATCTCTAGAGAAGGATTTGGGAGAAAGATATTTCATCATTCAAAATTTTTTACGAAGAAGAATTTAAGGAATTTTTACGTTTTAAAAAAAAAATAGTTTTCAAACATAAAAGTTTGATATAATTGGCCCATTTCCTAATTTTTTTTTCTTGATGGGCTAGGTATTAATAAGCCTAACAACCCTAACTATATATGGCTTCTCAAGATAGAATCGAAGGAGGCACCGAGGTACATACAATTTCATGTATCCACCGAGAAACAATAACGTAAGTTGGTTAATTTGTTGTTCAGCTCAAAACAATATTGATATGATAATGTGATAATGTTTCATTCTTTGGTTGGCTTCAGTACCTCGGGCTGGATCTGTGGGACTATGAAGGCATGAAGCTCCCTAATCATGCTGACTTCGGCCGTTTTGTCTCTAGCGTACGACACCACTGACTTAGTCGTGGCTATGAAGGTTTGCATACTATCATTCCTGTTGTAAGTCTCAAACCTTCTAGAATATCTCCGGTGGTTTTTTCTTTTTTCTTTTGGGACAAAATCCTAACTCTTATCTACTTCAAATCTTCTTCTCTTTACAAAAAGAACCACCTCCACTTGTTAATTTTTCGTATTTGTAGACTTCTCTCCTAAGAAGGAAAAAAAAAACTTCTTGAAAAGAATTGGTTTCTAATTAGGTTATTCATGCTTTTTATTTTATTTTTGTTTAACAAAACCTTTCTCATCCTAAGATAAATATATTAACAAAACTTTTCTAATTTTTTCTCTCCTAACTGGTGAACATCCACTTCCTCCACCCAATAACTTACTTGCCAACAATCTCTAGAGAATGATTTGGGAGAAAGATAGATCATCATTCAAATTTTTTTACGAAGAAGAATGTAAGGAATCTTTAAGTTTTAAAAAAAAATTGTTTTCTAACATAAAAGTTTGATATAATTGGCCCATTTCCTAATTTCTTTTTCTTGATGGGCTAGGTATTAATGGGCCTGCCAATCCTAACTATATAATGCTTCTCAAGATGAAAATTTTGATCTATTGTTCCTCTGTTGTCTTCATTTCATTAAAAAAGAAAGCATGATAATGATGATGATGATGATGATGATGATGATGAATCTCAATAAGAATCAAAGAAGGCACCGGGGTACATACAATCTCTTGTATCCACCGAGAAACAAAAACGTAAGTTGGTTAATTTGTTGTTCTCAAAACAATATTAATATGATAATATGATAATGTTTCTTTCTTTGGTTGGCTTCAGTACCTCGGGCTGGATCTGTGGAACAATGAAGGCATGAAGCTCCCTAATCATGCTGACTTCGGTCGTTTCGTCTCTAGCGTACAACACCACCGACTTAGTCGTGGCTATGAAGGTTTGCATACTATCATTCCTGTTGTAAGTCTCAAACCTTCTAAAATATATCCGGTGGTTTTTTCTTTTTCTTATGGGACAAAATCCTAGCTTTTACCTACTTCAAATCTTCTTCTCTTTATAAAAAGAACCACCTCCCCTTGTTAATTTTTCATATTTGTAGACTTCTCTCCTAAGAAGGAAAAAAAAAACTTCTTCTCCAAAAGAAATGGTTTCTAATTAGGTTTCTCATCCTTTTTATTTTTATTTTTGTTTAACAAAACCTTTCTCATCCTAAGATAAATATATTAACAAAACTTTTCAATTTTTTCTCTCTTAACTGGTGAACATCCATTTCCTTCACCCAATAACTTACTTGCAACCAATCTCTAGAGAAGGATTTGGGAGAAAGATATTTCATCATTCAAAATTTTTTACGAAGAAGAATTTAAGGAATTTTTACGTTTTAAAAAAAAAATAGTTTTCAAACATAAAAGTTTGATATAATTGGCCCATTTCCTAATTTTTTTTTCTTGATGGGCTAGGTATTAATAAGCCTAACAACCCTAACTATATATGGCTTCTCAAGATAGAATCGAAGGAGGCACCGAGGTACATACAATTTCATGTATCCACCGAGAAACAATAACGTAAGTTGGTTAATTTGTTGTTCAGCTCAAAACAATATTGATATGATAATGTGATAATGTTTCATTCTTTGGTTGGCTTCAGTACCTCGGGCTGGATCTGTGGGACTATGAAGGCATGAAGCTCCCTAATCATGCTGACTTCGGCCGTTTTGTCTCTAGCGTACGACACCACTGACTTAGTCGTGGCTATGAAGGTTTGCATACTATCATTCCTGTTGTAAGTCTCAAACCTTCTAGAATATCTCCGGTGGTTTTTTCTTTTTTCTTTTGGGACAAAATCCTAACTCTTATCTACTTCAAATCTTCTTCTCTTTACAAAAAGAACCACCTCCACTTGTTAATTTTTCGTATTTGTAGACTTCTCTCCTAAGAAGGAAAAAAAAAACTTCTTGAAAAGAATTGGTTTCTAATTAGGTTATTCATGCTTTTTATTTTATTTTTGTTTAACAAAACCTTTCTCATCCTAAGATAAATATATTAACAAAACTTTTCTAATTTTTTCTCTCCTAACTGGTGAACATCCACTTCCTCCACCCAATAACTTACTTGCCAACAATCTCTAGAGAATGATTTGGGAGAAAGATAGATCATCATTCAAATTTTTTTACGAAGAAGAATGTAAGGAATCTTTAAGTTTTAAAAAAAAATTGTTTTCTAACATAAAAGTTTGATATAATTGGCCCATTTCCTAATTTCTTTTTCTTGATGGGCTAGGTATTAATAGGCCTACCAACCCTAATTATATATGGCTTCTCAAGATAGAATCGAAGGAGGCACCGAGGTACATACAATCTCATGTATCCACCGAGAAACAATAACGTAAGTTGGTTAATTTGTTGTTCAGCTCAAAACAATATTGATATGATAATGTGATAATGTTTCTTTCTTTTGTTGGCTTCAGTACCTCGGGTTGGATCTGTGGGACTATGAAGGCATGAAGCTCCCTAATCATGCTGACTTCGGCCGTTTCGTCTCTAGCGTACGACACCACTGACTTAGTCGTGGCTATGAAGGTTTGCATACTATCATTCCTGTTGTCAGTCTCAAACCTTCTAAAATATATCCGGTGGTTTCTTCTTTTTCTTTTGGGACAAAATCCTAGCTTTTACCTACTTCAAATCTTCTTCTCTTTATAAAAGGAACCACCTCCCATTGTTAATTTTTTATATTTGTAGACTTCTCTCCTAAGAAAGAAAAAGAAAAACTTCTTCTCCAAAAGAAATGGTTTCTAATTAGGTTTCTCATCCTTTTTATTTTTATTTTTGTTTAACAAAACCTTTCTCATCCTAAGATAAATATATTAACAAAACTTTTCTAATTTTTTTCTCTCTTAACCGGTGATTATCCACTTCCTCCATTAAATAACTTACTTGTCAACAATCTCTAGAGAAGGATTTGAGAGAAAGATAGGTCATCATTCAAATTTTTTTACGAAGAAGAATGTAAGGAATCTTTAAGTTTTTTTTAAAAAAAGAATAAATAGTTTTCTAACATAAAAGTTTGATATAATTGGCCCATTTCCTAATTTTTTTTTTGATGGCTAGGTATTAATAGGCCTACCAACCCTAACTATATATTGCTTCTCAAGATAGAAATTTCTATCTACTGTTCCTCAGCCGTCTTCATTTCACTAAAAAAAAAAGCATGATGATGATGATGATGATGACGATAGTGATGATGATGAATCTCAATATGAATCGAAGGAGGCACCGGGGTACATACAATCTCATGTATCCACTGAGAAACAATAACGTAAGTTGGTTAATTTGTTGTTCAGCTGAAAACAATATTGATATGATAATGTGATAATGTTTCTTTATTTTGTTGGTTTCAGTACCTCGGGCTGGATCTGTGGGACTATGAAGGCATGAAGCTCCCTAATCATGCTGACGTCGGCCATTTCGTCTCTAGCGTACGACACCACCGACTTAGTCGTGGCTATGAAGGTTTGCATACTATCATTCCTGTTGTAAGTCTCAAACCTCCTAGAATATATCCGGTGGTTTTTTCTTTTTCTTTTGGGACAAAATCCTAGCTCTTACCTACTTCAAATTTTCTTCTCCTTATAAAAGGAACCACCTCCCCTTATTAATTTCTCATATTTTTAGACTTCTCTCTTAAGAAGGAAAAACAGAAAAAAAAAAACCAAACTTTTTCTCCAAAAGAACTGGTTTCTAATTAGGTTTCTCATCCTTTTCATTTTTATTTTTGTTTAACAAAATCAATAAGATAAAAAATGTAAAACGATACTAATATGATCATTTAGTAATCAAAAAAATATGTTTTATAAACTCATTAGTTTTCAAATTTTGTTGTGTTTTTTACTTATGAAATAAAAAATACTATATTACAACAAAAATTATATATGTTGTCAGTTATAATAATATTATACTAAAATTATATAAGATTACTTTGAACTTCATTATTTAGTGTTCCTTTCTTAATACTCATACATTCTCTGGTTTAACAAATTGGAAATTGCAAGCAAAACCATGGCCTCGATAGCTCGATCTGTTGGTGTGACACCCCGGTTTCAGAGACTTGCGGAGAGGTTTAAAAGTGAACTTATCTTTTCGGTCAAGGGTCCTGAGAGAACTCCACAGTTAAGTATGCTTATGCTAGAGTAGTCTTAGGATGGGTGACCTTCCGGGAAGTGACTGTCGACACTGTGTGAGGGAGGACAAAACACAGGAAAAGATCATGTGGTGATCTGTAGGGACGGTAACAAGTCTTTAAAACCTCCCGGACATAGCAAACCGACTGTCGGATTTAGATGGGCTCACGAACCTAGTGAGAGGACGTGAGGCCCATTAATTAAGGTGGGCCCATGGAGTGAGATTGGACATGGAGCCCACTAAGAGGTGGCGGCCGGGGAGTGTAACATCCGCAAACCAAAATTAGGGATTTTGGGGATGGGTGTCGATCGACACTAGGGTAGTGTCGATCGACACCAGCAATTTTTGGTTAAACAAATTTGTTTTAATTGTCATTTTGGGTCGGTTTGGTTTACGGAAACCTTATAACTTGAGTATTTAATGGAAAAAAAAATCGACCGAGGGTCGTGAGTTTTGGTTGTGAGTCGCCGTTCTAGAGATAAACCAGAGGGAGAAAGGTGTTATTGAGAGTTTGAAGGCTTTTGGAGAGATCCTTGGCTTGTTTGGGAGAGCTGTTGCTGTGGTGTGTAGATCTTGTGATATGAGCAAGGGAGAAGGCTTCTAAAGGTTGGATTCGTTGTTGTTGGTTCAGAACTTTCTGCAAAAGAGGTGAGTGCAGAACCATGGCTGATCTAAGCCTGAGGTCTCTTATGTTTTACTTGTGTGGTGTTGTTTTGGTGTTTTTCCTTGTTGGTTGTGATTGCTTTAAGGTCTCTAATGGTCCCTGTGATATTTGGATGAGTTCTGGATGGATTGGAGATGGATTGGAAGGGAGATTCGACGATCGAATTCGAGCATAAAGCGTCTGCAGGGTCAGTGTCGATCGACACCATGTTGTGGCCAGTGTCGATCGACACCTCTCTAGTGTCGGTCGACACCAACTTGTGTGTTGCGGTTTACTGGTTTATTCTGTTTTGTTTGTTGTTTGTTAACCATTAGAATCTCAGTTGCTTGTGTGTATAGCCTAGTAGATGGGAGGACTTCCCACTAATTATTTGTGATAATACTTATGCATCTCAATTGTTGTTTGTGGTGTGCAGGTATGTGATGTGGAATCATGGCGATGAGGAGGAGGATGATCTAGGGTCTTGTTTGTGTGATGTTAGTTATGTATGGTTATGTTATTGGAACCTTGGATAGAGTTATGTTAGTTGATGGATAGAATGGTTAGGGATGTTATGGTATTGATGATGTATTGGTTTTGTATTGTTGGTACGTTTCCGCTGCGTATAATGGTTATTACTGGTTTAATGATGAGTTGTGGTTTGGATTGGTTTAATTAACTAGTATGGGATACTTAATTTTATATTGTATTTATTATTAAAAAAAAAACGGGACAGGTTGTTTCAGTTTGGTATCAGAACCCTTACGGTTCTAGGATGGTTAAGTTGATGGTTTAGAGCGGTTTAGGAATTTATTTGGTTGCATTATTTTCCTTTTATTGGATGCATGTTGTTGTGTGATAGAAATTATTATGAGTAGTTAGTCAATTTGTTTGTGGTATGGAGTCCTAGTATCATCCTCTTCGATCCTTCAGTGAGATTCCACGGTAAGATGTGTGCTTTGTGTGCTTAGCCTTCTATTATGGGTAGTGCACATGGTTTGAGGAGGTGTTGTTGCTGGTCGTGGATGCGGACGTTGTCGTGGAAGTAGAGGCGATCGAGGTAGGGGCAGAGTCCCAACGGTTAGTGATAGCGTAGATCAAAGTGTGAAAGCTGAAGGTGTTGGCGAGTCGCAGGGCTTCCAGGAGGGGTCCCTGGAGGAGGCATTGACCTGGTGATGCTAGGGTTCCAGGTGTGGGAGTCCCAGCAGGTGGAGCCCCTGGAGGAGGCATTGACCTGGCGGGCTTGTTGACATAGCTGTTGGAGCGGATACCGAGAGTGGGTCTGGCTCAAGCTCAGGTGGTGCCACCAGTGGTGGCAGAGGAGCAGCACCCAGTGGTTGCGGATGTGAGAGCTCATGCTCGTTATGTGTCTATGCTGAGGGAGATGCATAACATTGATACTGCGCAGTTTTCGGGTGGTACGAATCCTACTGTTGTAGATGCGTGGAGGACGAGTGTGGAACGTAACTTCCAGACTCTGAGATATCCTGAAGAGTTTTGGGTGGACATAGGAGTCCACAATTGGATTGGTGATGCTCAGGTGTGGTGGAGATCAGTGGCTGCGAGGAGAGTGCAGAGGGAGATGACTTGGGCTGACTTCGTGGAGGAGTTCAACCACAAGTACTTTCCGAGAGAGGCTTTGGACCGGTTAGAGGTGCAGTTCCTTCAGTTATCTCAGGGGACACGGTCAATGCGGGAGCTGGACTTAGAGTTAAGTCAACTTCTGATGTATGGGGGTCGGGCGATGGAGTCTGAGGTGGCTCAGATCAGGAGGTTTATGAGGGCCCTTCGTGATGACTTTAGGGTTCACTGTAGGGGACGGAGTTATGCTACAAGGGCGGAGCTACTGGAGACCGCAGCTGAGATCGAGGAAGATCTGAGAGAGCAGATCGTGGCGGTTAACACAACAGTTCGGGCAGAGGAGACACTGGAGAAGATCGTTTCTGTCAAAGGCAGCAAGCCGGAACAAGGTTAAAAGAGGAAGCGGGAGGACACGTCGGTGACAAACTAAGGCGGTCAGGGATGCTATGGGTGCGGGAGCACGGATCATAGGTTGGCAAGCTGTCCCAAGAGGAGCGGAACGCAAGGGAATATTCGAGTGTGCTTTTACTGCAAGGAGGTGGGGCATATCAGGCCTCAATGTCTGAATTTGCAGCAGTTGAGAGTGGGAGGGGTGCACTGAAGGAGGGTCCGGGCACCAATCCCGGAGTTTAGATTCTTTCTGTTTTGTTGGTTTTTGTTAAGTTTTGTGTTTTGGAATTGTAAACGTTTGTTGCATTTGAGAATTTAATAAGATGATTAGTTCTATGGAATTTTGATGCGTAGTGGACGAATGTTTATGCAATTCGTGAAATGGAAAGTTTCCATAAATAGGAAGTTCCAGAAATGGAAATTTTCCTAAAATAGAAGTTTATATAAATGGAAATTTTCCCAAAGAGGAGAGTTCTAAAAATGGAAAGTGTTATGGGAGTTAGAATTTGACCATTTTTAGCGGTTGTGAGCATTGGAGGGGCTTGTGTGGTCATCGTGGTGGATTTTTAAGTCAGTGTGTGCCCGTGTGTGGGGGTCTTCTAAGACATTGTGTGGCCAATGTACTTACTGGTGTTGCTGGAGGTTCAGCGGGTGCTGTGAGTGTGGTAACAGGTTTTGCTCAGACTAAGATGATTTTATTGCGGATTTACTGACAATGTTGTTGGAGAGGATTTAATAAGATGATTAGTTCTTATTAAATATTGATGTGGAATGGATTAAGGGATTGTGCAATTGTGGGAATGGAAAGTTTTCTTAAATAGGAAGTTCCAAAAAAAAGAAAGCTTCCATAAATAGAAAGTTCTATGAATATTTAGGACTTGTCTATTTTTGGAAAGGGGATATGAAATGCCTGGAGTGGCGGGAATGTTTACAGGTTGACCTGAAGAGTGGTCACAGATGAGATGAGCAGTTCTCATGGATTTTTGATTGGTGATGTCACGGTGCTACGGGATAAGCGGCTTCTAGAATGGGAAGTTTTATGAATAGTTAAAGCTTGGCCTATTAAGGAAATTTTGGTTGCAAACAAATAGAAAGCTCTATGAATAGTTAAAACTTGTCTATTTCTGGAAAAAAGGTGTGTGTACACACCCGACTGTTTGGGATGTTTTAGAGTTGGCCTGATTAGTGGTCATGATGGTGTTGATATTCCAGTGAGGGAATATGGTGGTTGGTAGGACATTGCGATGTTTTACGCAAACCACAGGAGGTAGTTCCGGTCGGTAGATGCTTATAGACGTTAGGACTTGTTTGCTCATGAGGAGATGATTAGTTCTCCTGGGGAGATGATTAGTTCTCCGGAGGAGATGATTAGTTCTCATGGGGTGATGATTAGTTCCCCTAGTGCACCGCAGGCTTTACGGGTTGCGACCCTGAGAGCGGCAGAGGAGATGATTAGTTCTCCTAGGGGATGATTAGTTCCCCGGAGGGGATGATTAGTTCCCCAGAGGGGATGAGTAGTTCCCATGGTAATGAGATCTAGAGGGTGACGATTCGAGAGTGAGACGATATGGCTCGAGGACAACGGTCTGAGAGTGCAGGCGGTGCAGGTTTGAAGGTTGCGACCTGAGAATGTATGAGTGAGAGAGCAAACAATGTCTAGAACGTGGGTATGAGCATAGTGACTGGATGTAGGCCTCGGAGGTCAGGATTGATCTCGTGGTTGTTTTGTGTTGTGCTGACTAGTGGGGTCAGGGTTGTGTGGACCGTTTGGTCGCGCGGATGTGCAGGCTGTTGCGACAGTTGCACGAAAAAACTTGGCTGACGATGTTCAGTTCAGTCGGAGGATCTGTGGGCCGTGGTGATGGTTGCATGGAGATCCTTGGTAGATGGTCGATTTTGCGGGATTCGAGGACGAATCCATGTTGGTGGGGGAGAATTGTAGCATCCGCAAACCAAAATTAAGGATTTTGGGGATGGGTGTCGATCGACACCAGATAGTGTCGATCGATACCAGCAATTTTTTGTTTGACAAATTTGTTTTAATTGTCGTTATGGGTCGGTTTGGTTGAAGGAAACCTTATAACCCGAGTATTTAATGGAAAAAAAATCAACCTAGGGACATGAGTTTTGGTTGTGAGTCACCGTTCTTGAGAGTTTGGAGGCTTTTGAAGAGATCTTTGGCTTGTTTGGGTGATATGTTGCCTTCGAGTGTAGATCTTGTGATAGGAGCAAGGGAGAAATCTTCTAAAGGTTGGATTCGTCGTTGTTGGGACAGAACTTTCTGGAAAAGAGGTGAGTGCAGGACCATGGCTGATCTAAGCCTAAGATCTCTTATGTTTTGCTTGTGTGGTGTTGTTTTGGTGTTTTTCCTTGTTGGTTGTGATTGCTTTAAGGTCTCTAATGGTCCATGTGACATTTGAATGAGTTCTGGATGGATTGGAGATGGATTGGAGATAGATTGGAAGGGAAATTCAACGATCGACTTCGAGCAGAACGCGTATGCGGGGTAGGTTTCCTGGTTTGTTCTGTTTTGTTTGTTGTTTGTTAAACATTAGAATCTCAGTTGCTTGTGTGTATAGCCCAGTAGATAGGAGGATTGGATCACTAAGTATTTTTGATAATACGTCCACATCTCAATTGTTGTTTGTGGTGTGCAGGTATGTGACGTGGAATCATGGCGATGAGGAGGAGGATGATCTAGGGTCTCGTTTGTGTGATGTTAGTTATGTATGGTTATGTTATTGGAACCTTGGATAAAGTTATGTTAGGTTGATGGATAGAATGGTTAGGGATGTTAGGGTATTGATGATGTATTGGTTTTGTATTTGTTGGTACGTTTCCGCTGTGTATAATGGTTATTGCTGGTTTAATGATGAGTTGTGGTTTGGGTTGGTTTAATTAAGTAGTATGAGATACATAATTCTATATTGTATTTATTATTAAAAAAAAACGGGATGAGTTGTTTCAGTTGAATTGTGACATCCCGGATTCAGAGACTTGCGGAGAGGTTTAAAAGAATTGATTTGGCCACCTATGTCACCAAAATGCACTTATCTTTTCGGTCAAGGGTCCTGAGAGAACTATAGAGTTAAGCGTGCTTGAGCTGAAGTAGTTTCAGGATGGGTGACCTTCCGGGAAGAGACTGTCGGAACTGTGCGAGTGAGGACAAAACACAGGGAAAGATCATGTGGTGATTTGCAGGGACTGTAACAAGTCTTTAAAACCTTCCGGACGCAGCAAACCGACCGTCGGATATGAATGGGCTCATGGGCCTAGTGAGAGGACGTGAGGCCCATGGACTGAGATTGGACATGGGGTCCACTGATAGGTGGCGGTCAGGGCATTACAAGTGGTATTAGAGCCGAACCCAGACGAGTGTGGAGTCGAGTGGGTTCACAACGTCGGGGGTGACGGTCTTGGTGCGCAACGAGGACGTTGCGATCAGTTAGTGGAGGGGGGGGGTAAATTGTGACACCCCGGTTTCAGAGACTTGCGGAGAGGTTTAAAAGAATTGAGATGACCACCTATGTCACCAAAGTGCACTTATCTTTTCGGTCAAGGGTCCTGAGAGAACTCTAGAGTTAAGCATGCTTGAGCTGGAGTAGTCTCAGGATGGGTGACCTTCCGGGAAGTGACTGTTGGAACTGTGCAAGTGAGAACAAAACACAGGGAAAGATCATGTGGCGATTTGTAGGGACGGTAGCAAGTTTTTAAAACCCTCCGGACGTAGCAAACCAACCGTCGGATATGAATGGGCTCACGGACCTAGTGAGAGGACATGAGGCCCATGGACTGGGATTGGACATGGGACCACTGACAGGTGGCGGTCGGGGCATTAAAGGGAGTTACAGAAGTAGTCTATGTCAAGCAACCAGAAGGTTTCGATGTAAAGGGATATGAAGATAAAGTCTACAAACTTAATAAAGCTTTGTACGGTCTAAGGCAGACTCCAAGGGCGTGGAACGATAAGCTAAATCAGATTCTAAAGGAGCTTCCGTTTACAAGGAAACGGTTTATCGGAAACGGTTAAATCAAGACATCATTCTTGTTGCAGTTTACGTTGATGACTTATTTGTTTTAGAATCAAACATAAAGATCATTGAGGGATTCAAAAAGGAGATGTCTTCGAAGTTTGAGATGAGTGACTTAGGAAAATTAACTTACTATCTTGGAATCGAGGTATGTGAAGATAAAGACGGAATCCGCTTGAGTCAAGACCGCTATGCTTTAAAGATTTTAGAAGAGGCATGTATGAAAGACTGCAACCCAGTTCATACACCAATGGAGGAGGGTTTGCAGTTATCAAAATCTGAGAAGCTAAAGGATATCGATGGAACTTATTATAGAAAGATCATTGGATGTCTTCGCTATCTCCTCCACACAAGACCTGATCTATCATATTGTGTTGGGGTACTTAGTCGTTACATGCAAAACCCCAAAGAAACACATGGAGCAGCGATAAAGCAGTGTTTAAGGTATCTTAAAGACACTAACACACTTGGACTCAGGTTTGAGCGTTCACCAGTATCTATGTCCGCAAGATTGATTGGTTACAGTGATAGTAGCTACAATGTAGACCCAGCTGATGGTAAAAAGCACGATCGGTCATATATTCTTTTTAGGAGGGAGTCCTATAACATGGTGCTCGCAGAAACAAGAAACGGTTGTATTATCTTCTTGTGAAGCTGAATTTATGGCCGAAACCGAAGCAGCAAGACAGGAGATATGGCTTCAAGACTTGCTCAGTGAGATCATTGAGTCACCGAGAGAGAAGGTGGTCATACTTATTGATAATCAGTCTGCGATTGCTCTTTCCAAGAACCCTATGTTTCATGGTCGAAGTAAACACATTCATACAAGGTACCACTTCATAAGAGAATGTGCTGAGAAAGGACTGATAGAGGTTGAGCATGTTCCAGGGGAAAAAAAAAAGTCGGACATCTTGACTAAAGCTCTCGGAAGGATTAAATTTAAGGTGATGAGGGAACTCATTCATGTAGAAGACTTGGTTGGAAATGACTTCAAGCTTATGAGGGAGAATGTTGGTTCAAGCTTGAAGATAACTTGAGAAGGAAGATATCCTAATCCTAAACCGAGTTATGGTTTAAGAGTTAAGGATCAATTATGTTTAGGAGTTATCTAAGTATAGAGGTTTTCTAATAGGATTAGGATTGGTGTTGATTATAAAAGGAGTTGTCAAGGCATGACATAACACATCGGTTTTTGAGAGAGTTTTGAGAGATTGTGAAGAGCTTAAGTTTTGAACTATTTTCATAAGCAATAAGAGAGTTATTCTTATACTTGTCTTCTTAATTTTCTTTGAATTCTATATGATCATCTTCACAAAGATGTTGAGGAGCTTAACTACAGAGTCAACCAATTGAACCGGAAGAAAAAGTAGCCAGAACTCTGAACTCTGTTCATAACTAAGCTCGTCATGAATTTGTTGCTTTAAAGTCAAACATAGATTTCAATATGTTTATTCTGATCTTAATGAAGTTGAAAGATTTAACTTCTGCAGAATACTGTGATAGTAACAAGCAAAGACAGTAGGATCAGGAAGAAGAAGAAGAGACAAGAGACATGAACTCTTGATCTGACTCCAAAGCTTCGATAAACTCGGGAAGTAGACATACTTCCAAATCTATGCTTGCTCCTCCTTCTCTTCCTGGATAAGCTGAAACCTTCCCGTCATACTTACCGCCATAACCACTTCTAACCGTCACTGCTTTCCCCATCCCAAACTCGCATCCATACTTGTTAAACCTTGGAGAGCTTCCCATGTGAACAATGTTCGAACTTGAAAGCCGATATACTTGCATCTGTAAAGGAGACTTTAACCATCTATTTATCTCGACAGAGATCTTTTCGATAGTGTGTTCGAATACATCTTGATGCAGCTTCAAAGCAGCCCATCTGAAGTCATTCTCCAATTAATCACCAACTTTAGTAGTCGTTTTCACAAGAGAAATGAAATTACCAAAACAATCGGGTTGTAGTGGTGGATTCGTTCTTGATCTATTTCCAGCAGCAAACCTACAAGTGGTTTCTTGATCATTCGGTAGTTTTCTTGCTATTGTTATGCTTCTCCATATGAATGCGGTTAGCGACTGGAAAGAAGAGATCTCTGTCGTTCCGCATTCTTGATTCGCCTTTGATTTCCGCAACGTTACTGTTTCTGATGAGAAACTGAACATTCTCTCCTTCAAAACCAGAGTTTTGTAAAGACTTAAGGACTCATCATCAGGTTCACTGAAAGGAACGCTGTATGTTGGACCGGAAACTTTATGAAAGATTGGAGGATTCTGAAGACAGAGCAATTTGTTGTCGATACTATCAATGGTGGTGTTAAAGATATCGGAAAAAGAGTTGAAGAAATGCCAGAAGGAAGATCCATCTCCAATCGAATGATTCATCGACAATCCTATACTAATTCTGCTACCTATATAACACAATACTACAACTCTGTTTATATATATTTGAATAATATGATTTTTGAGATAGCTATATACAAGAATGAGTAAAACATATCTTGACTGATAAGAGACTCATGGTGTAACCATCGCGGTTCAGTGCTTTGTAGTGATCAAAGAAAGATTGAACAACCAAAGGAACATACTTAGACCCAACAATGTCTGATACACTTAGATCTGATTCAGCATGGATAAATCCAGCACCAGGACTGTTATTACAATCCACAAACAGTGAGTGAGATATTTGACTTTGATTGTTGGAATATAAAGTCGAGAGGGGACCAACGAGAAGATAGAAATGGACAAGTGTTGTGGCAAGCGAGTCTTTGAGGTTCTGAAAAAAAGTCTCCATGAACTCTTTTGCATCGTCAGATTCAGAAAACGGTGGTTTGAGAAAGAGAAGACCCTTTTGGATGTAATGGATTGAGAGAATGAAATGATCTAATGGTGAAAATTGGTATTGTTCTTTCCATTTTTCAGGGAGGGTTTTGGGTTTGACGAATCATTTTGAGATAATCTTTACTTTCGATGATATCGAAGAAGAAGAAGGAAAAGAAGAAGGAACAATCATTTTTGAGATATGCTTTTTTTTTTTTTTTTTTTCAAGCTTCTTTTGTTTGTTTCATTTGCTTCCCTTATATTTTCTTAAGCCTTTCCATTTTTTTTTTGATTGGTCAGACCTTTCCTTTTTAGTTTTTACATACATGGGTAAATTACATAGAATAACAAAATATAATGTTTATTGATCATATTTTGGCAAAGTAAAATGTAGTTTTCATTGAATAGGCAGAAGGTTATTTTTTGACAAATATATCCCAGTACCATGTAATTTAGAATTTCATATTCATGTACGTACAACTATTCGGTAATGCAGACTATGTACGTACATGTAACCCATGTGTGTTCTTGCACAGACTATGTAGTTACATGTACGTACATTGTCCGATTCGATCTTCCCTTCAAAGATACTTACTCTATATAGGTATATTTCTGCTGACATTGTATGCACACTATGTACGTACATAATGCCAACCTATGTACATAGTAAATATCTTTAGCCGTATGTTGAACAAAATACTAAAAAAGAAAATTGAAGTCACCGTACTTGAATCATCCTAAAATAAAGTTTCAAAAAATGAAAATGAATTCGTCACAACGATAATTAGGTTATATACTCTTAAAATTACATATATACATTGAAAGTTAAAGTAGTGTAGTGGTTAAAAGAATTTTAAATAGTGTCCAGAACACGGTTCGATGCTAGAAGAGGAAAAAAAAATAATTTTTCACTTAAATGAGAAGGACAAATTTGTCATTTCATTGTGTTCATCTTCTTCCTCAAAAAACTCTAAGACCACCATGGTTCCTGCGATTTTTCTTCTCATGTTTTCGGTTTTTGTGTCTATTTTCACCATTTTCACACATATCTTAACTAGAATAACACAAGTTTACCTTTCATCCATGTAATACGATACAAAAATATGAGTTTTAGAAAGAAAAAAATTTAGCCGATTTATTTGGCCGATTACCACCAACTCGCGGCGGTGAACCACTGCCCAACATATACTCGCCGGCTCAACGGCCACTGATGCCGATTTTTTGAACACTGCTTTTTAGTTTATTTTTTTACCTTTTAAATTAGTTGAACAGTGCATCGGATGGTTAATATTTTTAATTAATTGTAACAGTGCATCGGTTGGGTTACAAAAAAGAACTGTAATTGGCCAGTTAAAAGAATATAATTCTCTTTTTTTTTAAGAGGTGGCTAATCTGTGGAAACTCTCTTTCACTTTGGCAAACTATGAAAGAAATTTTTTATTTGGAGTGTTTGGTGAAATTTTCTTTATATACATTCCTTTGTTTTTAATATAATACTAAACCAGGTAACAACTCGCACATAGTGCGGATAAATCAATTCAAATAAAATTATTATTTGGGATTTGATACTTGTTTGTGCAAAATAAAATATGTAAATAATTTTTTTTTTGTTTTATTAATATTTTTCGGTTTATTTTATATAAAAATATGTTTCAACCATGAAATATTTGAAAGTAAATAATAATTGTAACGTGGTGAAAAAATTTGTATGACATTTATTTTCATAAAACATGAATAATTATTAAAGTTTTAAAAGAAATTAATTTGTTGTTTTTTAAAGAAGTATAATATAGTTTCAAATTAAATGACTACAAACTATTTAATTTATTTAATGAATTTGTATTTAAATCTGTAATGGCATAGATGTAATTATGATTAATTAATAGGGTTTATTTCCTAAAATGTGCTTCGAACTCTCTGGCGATGACACATCAACATTTTTTCAAGAGTGCTTTTTTATTAATATATAGGGGATTACTAACAGATAGATGAGTTATTTAGTTTTAATAAAATTTATATTAAAAATATATTGTAGGAAAATGATAGCATTTTTTTAATACTTTTTGAGGAAAAGTAAAGAGTATTTTCATTTAGTAAATAGAGTTATTTACCTTTTTGTATGAATAAAGTAATTTACATCTATGTGTATATATATATATATATATATATATATATTCATATATATTACAAAATCTAATGATGATAAATTGTTAATCACCAAGAGTTTTACTAAATATTAACCATTATCAAATATATTGCCAAATTCTACATGATTGTGACACATGTGAATTGTATAGATTAGATGTTAACACATGTCAATTCTATATTTACATTTAAAATAAAAATATTAATTTTTAAATCTATCATAAAAAGTAAACTATACATAATTAAAAAAATTTTGTTAATATATTTTAAATATTTTTAAAATAATTTCTAATTTATCTAATTATTAATCTGATTCTACCCTGGTTTTTTTGTTGATATATATTAATTCAAAAAGGAATCAAAGTTCTTTTTTCCTGCTGAAAAAATGAAGTAACTTTTTTTAATCTTATTTATACTTAAAATATGCATATCATTTTCTTTTCTTGAAAAAAGGAACACAAATAAAAGAAGATGAGTAAATCACATCTCTACATATCAATATTAAAGAATACCGGAGATAAATATTAATAACTTAGAATAAGTATAACTAAATTTAAAGATAATTCATAGTAAAAAGGTATTTTAAGGGAGGCTTTTTTAGATATGTTGTTTTGGAATTGTTAATACCTTAAAAGCAGATTTCTTAGTATTTCAGTTTTATAAAATCTAATTGTTTTCAGATCTATGAATCTTTTTGTTGAAAAAAATATATTACTTAAATTGAATTAAGACAAATAATTCCGGCGGGGCTCGAATCCGCGACCTTCGGCTCATAAGACCAACTCTCTAACCAACTGAGGTACAAGACTACTTGTAAACAAATAATGTATATAGACGCTGTCACAAAGATCTATGATTCTTTCTCTAGAGTATATAAATTGAGATGAAGGTTTAAAATTTAAATTAATTTATATATATATATGTACATATATATTACATATTTTTCTCATATATTTTTGATTAAAGTAAAATTCTATGATTTTGTTTTTTACTTGTGTTATTCTCAGCGTTATACCTAAACCATTCATAAAACCAATTCCAAAATATTAAAGTACAATACTAATAATCATTTTAAAATTTTATAAAATGTACCTAAATTTTACGGATGTATCATATTAAGATAAATCATATGTGATATAAATTATAATAATGTTTTCCATAGTATTATTTTCAGACAATATTCAACTTATCTTTAATAATTTGGCTAATATTTTTATATTATAATTGAATCTTTAAATGCATATTTTTGTGATTTAAAATCTTTACTTTTTATGATTAAATATATGGTTGGTTTGATTAAATTTTAGCATAGTATGTACGGGAAAACATATTAAATTCGTAAGAATAAAAAGATATGTATGTTATACCACAAACATTATAATTTAGGAATAATATATTGTTAAATTGCTGAGTTATTCGTTATTATAGTTTTTATAAACTTATAAAATTTTAAATTATAAAATTGATACATTTTAAACTTATTACTAACATTTATTACACATATTAGTAATGTTAAATTGTCAATCACCAAACATTTTGCTAAATATTTAACATTATCAATAATATTGCCAATTTTTTTTTTAAAACTTGATTCAGCAATTATCCACTAAATCATGATTGTACAATTCTTTTTTAAAATTTTATTTTGTAGTTTCCAGTTAAATATATAAAATCTCACATATATTAATGATTACGTAATTTATTCTATTTCTTACAATTAATTTGATAGTAAAATTATTACAAATTAATATAATAAAATTATTTGGATTCGAGTACAATTAGGTTCGGTTTTCATTTTCCTAATCGGTTCAGTTTGGTTCTTCGGTTCCCGTCCACATTGTTCACAAAGGTTGAGTTGAGAAGCAAGAGTTAGTCTTAACTCTTAACAGCTCGTCAGCCAAACTCTGCTTCGTCTTTGTTGTCAGACCAACAAGCTGTAAGTTCATAAAAGTCTTACTGAGCCTTGAGGCAAATAAAATTGTCTAAAAACTGAATCATCATCAAAAGTATGCAGTTTTTGTGTTCTAGGTCCAACCCGAGCACCCGGACAAAAAAAAAGAATTATTATATTAAAGCTCTCATCATTCTACTAAAAAAAAAACATTACATAAATGTGATATATACTTATTAATTATTATTATATTGCCTACCTAACACACTAGCAAGCTACCAGTCCACCACTGTATGTTGGTTTATATGTCAAAAACAAAAATCAATAATAACAATAAAGATAAAAAGTGACTGGGAAACCGATAAAATAACTAAATAAGTATCCGAAGCGAAAAGTCCAATAACCAATCAGACAATGAGATTCACTTACTGGTTCAGTACATTACCGGTTACGCCAACTTGACCGTATCTTTACAACCAATAACACAACTTGACCGTATCTTTACCGGTAACTACCGGTAAACTCCGTCCCTTTCGTCGACATGTTTCCCTTACCAGACCCCGTTTTGTTTTGTTTCGGTTTTTTTAACAAGTCCTGTTTTGTCTTCTTCTTCCTTCTTGTTCTAATCTAATCTATAAAACAACAGCTTCACTCTTCATGACTCTTTTTTCCACTTTTCTTACTTTCTTGCCCCTTCCTCTCTCACTCTCCGGCGATATCGCAGGTTTTTGGTACGAGTTGTTGACGCTTCCGTCGTCTTCTCAGGTTTGGTTTCTTTCTTATAATATATCTCACTTATGTTAGAACCATTATGTATTTAAATCTAGATGTAGATCTGGTTCTCATGGGGATCTTGATTAATATTTTTTGTTATTAACAGTACTAATCTTGTATTATTGTTTGGAACTATTATCATTCGATAAGTTTTGATTTCTCATGTATAGTTTGTTATGGACTTAAGTAAGGGTAATCTCGCGTGACTCAACGACGCAAGAGTTTTTTTGGTTAATTATTTGGATAAGTAATTAAATACGATAAAAGAGAGTAAGAGGAAAAACAAATTATAATATAATTAGACACAATTTATTTGGATAAGTTTTTTTGTTTTTTTTGTTCAACCCTTTGGAACTTTGGATAAGTAATTAAACAAGAAAAAAGAATCTGTTAAAAGGTTTTTAAAAAAAATCTTAAAATAAACACAATTTATTTCTAAAAAAGAAAAAAATCCATTGTTGTTACAAAATGAACATAGTTTCATTTCCAGATAGAAACAAAATCAGTTTAACAATTTTATCTAAATAACTGATTTTGTGTCTTTTTATTTTATTTTATGAATGAATCTGTAGATCTTGTTCTATCAATTAAAACGAAAGAAATGGAAGGTCATAAAGAACCATTGAGGGTAAGAGTTGAAGGATCACACACAAATTGTTCATTATCAGAGATGGATGATTTCCATCTGACTCGGGCTTTGGAGAAGCCGAGGCAGCTAAAGATCGAACGGAAGAGATCATTAGACGAGAGATCAATGAGCGAGTTATCGAATGGCTATGTAAGACAGGACAGCTTTTTAGACATGGCTCATTCTCCTGGAAGTAGGTCAATATTGGACACTCCTCTCTCTGTAAGGAACTCGTTTGAGCCTCATCCGATAATTGCTGAGGCTTGGGAAGCTTTGAGAAGGTCAATGGTGTTCTTCCGTGGTCAACCTGTTGGTACCATTGCAGCTTATGACCATGCCTCCGAGGAGGTCTTGAACTACGATCAGGTAACTAAATGATTCCATAATAAATACACGCGATTAGCAAAAAACAGAGACCTAATCGTGGAATAATTCTAAAAAATGAGCAAAGTTCTCTTAGTTAGAAGCTTATTTTACGTTTTTATTCTCAATCACTCAATGGCTATGGTACATAGAAATGTGGTCAAAGACTTAGCTAATATATAAAAGGTATAAACGACACAAACTTTTCTAAATCGTACTCGTCCCCTAATCTTCTTGATTTTGAGTAGTCAAACTTAAAAACACTATTTAGTAACGCTCTTGGTATTTTATAAAATAAAGGACAAACTTAGTAATGCTCTTGGTATTTTATAAAGTAACGGTCATATTATTTGAGTTTAGTAACAAACTAGTAATGTCTTGGTATTTCATAAAATAAAGGTCACGTTAGTTTTTATATTGGTTAGAGCATTTGAATCCAGAGCACATAATCCAGAGCATGGCGTGGGTAACTTTCTAGTAATATAATATCTTACAACTTTTATTTTATTTTTGTGTAGGTGTTCGTACGAGACTTTGTACCGAGTGCACTGGCGTTTCTAATGAATGGAGAGCCAGATATAGTGAAAAACTTCTTGCTCAAGACGCTTCAGCTTCAAGGTTGGGAGAAGAGGGTTGACCGGTTCAAGCTCGGGGAAGGTGTTATGCCAGCAAGCTTCAAGGTGCTTCATGATCCAGTCCGTAAAACCGACACAATCGTAGCAGATTTTGGGGAAAGCGCTATAGGAAGAGTAGCACCGGTGGATTCAGGATTCTGGTGGATCATACTTCTCCGTGCTTACACAAAATCTACTGGAGATTTGACTTTGTCTGAGTCACCAGAGTGTCAGAAAGGAATGAGGCTCATACTCTCACTCTGCTTGTCCGAAGGGTTTGACACTTTCCCTACGCTGCTTTGTGCTGATGGTTGTTCTATGGTTGATAGGAGAATGGTAATTAAGAACGTACCTTCTAGTGTAAACGAGCAAACACCTTTTTAGATTCTTCACACTAAAAACCAAATCTTGACTTGTGCTTTGTAGGGTGTTTATGGATATCCTATAGAGATTCAAGCTCTGTTTTTCATGTCGCTAAGATGTGCCTTGTCGATGCTTAAACCTGACGAGGAAGGTAGAGAGTTCATAGAAAGGATTGTGAAGAGACTTCACGCCTTGAGTTTCCATATGCGCAACTACTTTTGGCTCGACTTCCAGCAACTCAACGATATCTACAGGTAACATGCTCAAGTCAAAATGATCCAAGTATAGATTATTTATGATTCAATCGTAACTAAAATGTTAATTTCTTTGTTAAGGTACAAGACAGAGGAGTACTCACACACAGCCGTGAACAAGTTCAATGTGATGCCGGACTCGATACCAGAGTGGGTTTTCGACTTCATGCCTCTCCGTGGAGGGTACTTTGTGGGCAATGTAAGCCCGGCCCGTATGGATTTCAGGTGGTTTTCTTTAGGGAATTGTGTCTCCATCCTCTCTTCCTTGGCAACTCCGGATCAGTCAATGGCTATTATGGATCTCCTTGAGCACCGTTGGGAGGAACTAGTTGGTGAGATGCCGCTCAAGATATGTTATCCTTGTATTGAAGGCCATGAGTGGCGGATCGTTACTGGTTGTGATCCTAAGAACACTAGGTGGAGTTACCACAACGGTGGATCTTGGCCAGGTTAGCATTCTTTTTGTCCTAAACTAAAGACATCATGTGAAACGCTTGGTCCTTACCGCTATCTTTTTGTGTGCAGTATTGCTGTGGACGCTGACGGCTGCATGCATCAAGACAGGCCGGCCTCAAATCGCGAGACGTGCGATTGATCTAATTGAGTCACGGATACACCGAGACTGCTGGCCTGAATACTACGATGGTAAACAAGGAAGGTACGTTGGAAAACAGGCTAGGAAGTACCAGACTTGGTCAATCGCGGGGTACTTGGTTGCGAAGATGATGCTTGAAGATCCTTCCCATATTGGAATGATCTCTCTTGAAGACAAACAGATGAAACCTGTTATCAAGAGATCTGCTTCATGGACTTGTTGATTTTTGTTGTCTTACATTTTTTTTTTTTTCCTTTGCTTTTGTTTTGTATTATAATTTTATCAAGAGATCTTATCGAGTCATCGCTCTGTTTTGTATTGGCCTATTTAAACAAAAACTTGACATACGTTTTTGAAGCCAACTTGAACATTACTTATGAATGGCTCATTTAGTTTATAAACATTAACTATTGAAAAATGTTTTAATGGGATTAGAGCAGCTCCATTGTTTTGGTCTCCCACTATTTTAATGCTTTTTTCCCATGCACCCACGATCATTACTTTCCCCGTTATGCCAAATACATTCCCAACGTTTTTGTATAGGTCAACAATTATAGACTCATTGAACCCTGAACAGCTCTAGAATATGATGCTTGGTGGCAACTGGCAACTACCGCGCTGCTCAGGGGTTCTTCATGCAATATAGATGGACCAACGGTGGCAATATTGAGGCTAAGTACACTTCACAAGCTGCTCATTTGTATAGCCAGATTCTTGCGAAGGAGTTGCTAAAGTCATGACCGAAGAAACTACTACTCCACCAGTGCCACTTCTTCGCCTAAAGCTTCCTATACAGTTCTTCACAGTAACTTCCCGAATCGAGCTCTAGCTCGTTGAAAGTATGTGTGTTTCACTACGGAAGAAACTACTACTTTGAAGATGTATTGGTTTGTCTGAAATAGTGTATGTGTGATACAAGAAGATAAATGATTGCTGTTGTTTTATGTGTCTGAGAAGTTTCTAAAAGGTTTGAGAAGACAATATTGAAGGACGTTTGAGGATAAATTGAAGAGGAAAACTACTATTTCTTTGGTTGATTAAATTGGAGTTTTACAAAGAAAGGGAAAATAGCAAAAAGAAAAAAAAAGCTTTTTCTTATGAAATTTGGACATCTTCTCCTATGGTGATTAGGAAGTCCTGATGGATATAAGGAGGTGTTGGACACGTCCTAGAGAGACAAGAAAGCTGAAAGATAAAGATAAAAACCCTAGAGAGCTTTTTTTTTGTGTACGGCTTAGTTTCGCGTTTTGGTGCTTGTGTTGTTCAAGCTTATTTGTTCGTCGGTGTGACGTGTGTGTGAATGTTGCTCAAGAGAGTTGAAAATCTGAAGTCTAGTGTGACACCCCGGGACTTGCGGAGAGGTTTAAAAAGAATTTATTTGGCCACCTATGTTACCAAAGTGCACTTATCTTTTCGGTCAAGGTTCATGAGAGAACTCCACAGTTGAACGTGCTTATGCTGGAGTAGTCTCAGGTTGGGTAACCTTTCGGGAAGTGACTGTCGGAACTGTGTGAGTGAGGACACAACACAGGAAAAGATCATGTGGTGATTTGTAGGGACGGTAACAAGTCTTTAAAAACCTCCCAGACGTAGCAAACTGGCCGTCGGATATGGATGGGCTCATGGGCTTAGTGAGAGGACGTGAGGCCCATTAAGGAAGGTGGGCCCATGGACTGGGATTGGACATGGGGCCCACTGAAAGGTGGCGGTCGAGGCATTACATCTAGGCTTAGGGGGAGTTTAGCCCAATGTTAGGTTATCTTGGTTTGAATCTAGGCTCGGTGTGAGTTTAGTTAAGGGTAAAGATTTATCCTTAAGATTTCATGTTATAGAACGGATCAGTGAATTAAGAGGGTTGTGCTTGACTTACGCGTTTGCGAATAGGTTGTATTTTCTTTCTTGTTCTAATGAAATCGAAATCTGGACGTGGTCCTAGGGAGTAGGAAAAACCAAACCTCGTTAACAAAGCTCTTGTGTTATTTACTTTCTGCACTTTATTATTTGCACCTCATCCGCACTTACACGTGGTATCAGAGCGGGTTCTTGATAGAGATTCAGTCTAGTTTCGGGTAGATCAAGGGTGAGGGTAGTTCAGGAAGTAAGACAGAGCTTTGAATCAGTTGTGATGAATTCATACAGAGAAGGCACATCTATGAAAGGACCACCGCTGCTTGATTCATCGAATTACAGATATTGGAAGGTTCGTATGCAAGTGTTTATTAGTAACCTTGATGAATATTGTTGAATTCGATTGAGCTTGGTTTGGAGCCTCCTAAAGTTGTGGATGATAAACGAGTTGAGAGTCGTAAGCCCAGACATAAGTGGACTACTGCATAGAAAAAGCTATCAAGTTGCAATTCTATAGCCAAGACAGCGATTTACAATGCCATTGATTCAAGCCACTTCAAGTTAATTTCTCAATGTGTATAAGCTCAGAAAGCGCGGAAGTCATTGGAGAATATGTTTGAGGGTACTTCAAGTGTTAAGAGAACAAAGCTGGATATGTTGGCATAACAATTTGAGAATCTAAGGATGAATAAAAAAGAAACTGTGGCTGAGTTCAGTGCTAAGTTATGTGATATATCTAATGAGGCTTTCGCTCTTGGAAAGCAGTACAAAGACAAAAAGCTTGTGAAGAAGTTGAAGCGATAATTGCCTGCAAAATTTGAGTCAAAAATTTCTGCAGTTGAAGAAGCTCATAATTTAGATGAGATGGCTTTTGATGAGTTTGTTGGGATTCTTAAAGCTTTTGATGAGTTTGTTGGGATTCTTAAAGCTTTTGAATTAAGCAAAGCATATGAAGCTGACGGAGTAAAGAAGAAAGATGATGAAGTTAAGGAAGCAATAAAGAAGGAAGTTGAAATTGGAGTAACTCTTAAGGTATCATCTTATGAAGATTTAATGGCTATGCTATCAAAAGGATTTGCTAGATATTTGAAGCTTAGGGGAAAAGAGAAAAAGAATAAAATGGATGATGAAGTGAGAAGTTCATCAAAGGATGTTCAGTGTTTTGAATGCAAAAGGTATGGACATGTACGGTCTGAATGTGTCAATTTACACAAGCATAAGAAGAAGGCTATGAATGTTGTTACTAGTGATTCTGAAACTGATTCAGATGAAGAAGAAGATCTGAAGAATTTTGTGGCGTTTACAACTTTTGAAGATAGTTCTGCATCATCGTGTGCATCAGTGTCTGCAACTGCTTCTAAATCTGCAGCAAAACCTGCAACTGCATCTGAACATGATCTGATAGTGATAGTGATGCAGAGGATATGAATTATGAAGAACTTGGTAAGAGTTATGAGAAGTTGTATGCACATTGGCTTAAGGTAGTTGATGATAATTCAGTTTTGATTAAGGAGAAGCTCGAATTAAAGGCTAAAGTCGTTGAAGCAGAGAAACATGCAACAAAGAAGGGATAATAAGCATTAAAAGCTAAAGTGCAAGTGAAGAAACTCAAAAGAATTTGAGAATGCTTAATAATGTTACAAAGAAGTTGGATCACATTCTGAGTATTGGCAAAACAGATCAATGTAGCCTTGGATTTATAGGAAAATCTTCAAAATGAAGTCTGGTGTTTGTTTCAAGTGGAAAAATCACGTCTGCATCAGGAACTGCAACGGTAACAGAGACCGCTTCAAAGACTGCTTCAGAGACTGTATTTGTGAAAGAGCATGGTAAAAGAATTTCTGAATTGCAAAATGCACCTAGAAAATTTTTTTGACCTGTTTGCCATCATTGTTGTATTGTTGGGCATATTAGGCTAATATGTTTCAGATTGTTGAGAGAGAGGAACCGAATGGAGAATGCTTATGATGTAAATTGAAGTTTTACAAAGAAAAGGAAAATAACAAAAAGTGTAACATCCGTGAACCAAAACTATGCGTTTTTTCGATCGACACCATGGGTAATACATTCACTATTTACAATTTGAGAAATAGTCAATGAGACCCATTTGTGAGATAGATTAGTTGTGAGATAGAAATATGAGGAAAAATTGGTTAATTACATAAGGGTATCCGATTTTTTTACATGAGAGAAAGTCAAAAAAAAAATATTTTATTTTTTATTTTTTTCTTTTGCTTTTACAATCACACCCTATCCTATCTACTTATATTCAAATATTTGGTAAAAAAAAAATTTTTGAAAGTTTTTTCAGACACAAAATATCTATGTTTATTTTTTCTACATTTTGACATCCATTTTATTTGATGATTTTATTTGTTAATATTAAATATTTTTTATAAGTTTTGTATTTGTACACCTTATTTAAGTGTATAGATTATCTGTACACTTAACAAAGTGTACAGATGTAATTATTGGATGTAGTGGTGCTAGACACAATGGTTGTGGTGTACAAGATTATTCTGTACAACAGGTGTGGTGTACGGAATTGTTCTGTACACATTATTAAGTGTATAGTGTTGGTGCTGAACAAATTAGTTCTTCTGTATAATGGTTGTGGTATACATAATTATTCAGCACAATAGTTGTGGTGTACACAACGATTATGTAAATTACATTTGTACACTTAATAATGTGTACAAATCACATATATACATTTAATAAGGTGTACAAATACAAAAGATATATATAATATTTTTAAAAATTATTATATAAAATGTATATCAGAAGATAGAGAAAAACACATAGATTTTTTTTGGCTTGAAAAATTTTGAAAAAAAAATTTGTATTACCAAAGATTTGTTTAACTTAACATGAGGGGAATGTGATGACACAAGAAAAAAATAAAATAATAAAAATAATTATTTTTTTTATACTGTTGGTTTATATATATTTTCAAATAAAGAAATAAAAAAAAATAAAAAAGACAAAATAAAATGTCAACATGAGAGACGAGAAGATAGTAGAGAGTGTGTGTAAATAAAAAAATATATAAACATTCTCTAATTTTCCCTCTCTATTCTTTCTTCCGCAAAACAATCGTCCAGGGTTGATAAGTAAATTTCCCCAAAACCATCTGTCCCACAAAATTTTCTATCTGTATCACCTTCTATCTCACACTTCCTCTCTTTCCAAATTTATATAGTGTATGTACTACTTTACTAAAAATGTACTAAAAATCTAACAAACCCTAAAAAAAACTAATTGTTTTTGTCAAAATAAAATTTACAATATTATTAAATTAAAAGTTATGTTTTTTTTTGGTAAAAAGTTAAGTTTTATACCACTAGGTATTAGTACACGCAATGCGTGGTTGTATGCATAATAGTTTTTATTATATTTCTGAAATTAGTTAAAATAAAATATTGTTCTTTAATTTTTTTATTAACAATAACATCAAAGAATGATTTTTGTCTTTTCCTACTAAAATATGAAGCTTAAATTTCTTATAGAAATGATGTGCAAGTTAAACCCTACACTTGTGTCAACATTTTTTGGTATGGTTATTTATTATACCGAAATTAATAAATATTAAAAAGAATTATTACAAATTGATATATATATATATATATATAATATTAATATAGAAATTTAAAAAAATTCGTAATATGAGTGAATCTATGTTTATCATGTTTTATAGTGGTTAATAACTGATTTAAAGAGTTTTTCTTAATGTCATTGTAAAATTTAGTAACTACATATAAAATTATTGTGTATAAAATATTTCTCATTTTCAAAGTTTAAAGTTTAAAGCAATAGACCGAGGGTAAAGAACGGGCTCTATCTGGCTCGATACAATAGTTGTCATGGGTAAATAGACCGTCGTCCCATATATATGACTATAATTTTAGCTAAACAAAATAATCTAAATATATTAAAATTTGACCAAAAACATTTTCTCTTGAAAGATAAATAAGTTAGTAGGAGGAATGAATTAATGTAGAATTATTGGATAGGAATTACATTTGAGTTAATTGTACAGTTAAATGCCTTTAAAAGTGAGTTAATTATAAATAGATATTTTAATTTGTTATAACTTAAAATAAAAAGAATACCAAGTGGCCCAATCAAAATTCACATGATTTGGTTGTTTGTTGATATAAACTCAACACACACATAATATTTCAAAATGAAAAATATTACTTTTGAAGTGACAAACTAAATTATTTTTTATATAAAATTATATGAACTTCAATCTCAATAATTTTTAAAACCCCAAGGATAACTTATATCTTTTTGGTTTTTTTGTATTTGTTTTTTACTCATCAATTTAATTTATAGTGTTAGATTTCATACTAATGTTTCATCTTTAGAGAATTTAGTTAAATGATATTTTTAAAATTATATTCTTTTTTATATTTCATTTCCAGTTAAATATCATTTCTTTTTAGGATCATTTTTTATTTTGATAAAAACACAAATACCATTTTTTTAATTATGTTCTTTTTGTTTTCAAAAACCTCATATCATAAATAAAATAAATATTATATTGATCTTTGCAGATTTATCTATTGGATCACAAAAACAAAGACTTTATAAATAGAGTTGATAGACTTTACAAAACAAAATAGACTTTATAAATGGATAATTATATTCATCTTTAGAAATTATATTTGAAACGACCTGACCCGTTTTTTTTAATTAATAAATAATAAATATATAAATATAATATAATAATAAACATCTAAGCTAGTGGTCCCATACTCACTAGCCACCTAACCACGATCACACCAAACAGCGAAAATAATAAAACTAATAAATAACCAATTAACCAATAACCAATATCAAATAAACCGTAATAATTCTAAAACCATAAACTAAAGATCCAATCAACACAAACTAGAAAACCAGCAATCCTAAACAACATTCTAGGACTCAACTCTAGCAAACTAACAAAAGCCAGACAACAACCAAGCGAGCCACGAGAACATCCTCCTCTTCATAGCCATGATCCCACGGTCACACTTTGCCTCTACCTGCACCACAAACACAATGAGATGCGTGAGTATTACCAGAAATACCCAGTGAGGCGATCCTCCCATCTACGAGCTATTCACACAAGCAAATCAAGAGTACAACTCCAAATAAAATATAACAAACCAACCATTAAACAGAACAACCAATAACACTTTCACCACACCTACACATCATCACACAAAACAAGTCATATAACCCAATCGCTTAGATAAGCTCATGGTCACGCACTCACCTTAACAAGAGATTCACGAAAATAACAACAACCAAATGAGAGGCTCTCCAATATCCAAGAACAACCAAACTCGCTCCTACAACCAATCACAACAATAAACAAATATTAAAAAGAAACTGCCAGAAAAATCAGAAAAGAACAATCTCACAAGTGAAACCACGAAATCAAAATGAACTGTTAACTTTCTAATCTCTCTAGTGAAAAGCACTTTCTATACGTCCCGAGGCGTCCTACAAAATTTCAGCACGATCAGATCTCATTTGAAATCGCAATCGGTCCCAAAACACCCGCTGGTCTCAATCCGTGACTGAGACAAAACGCCCCACGAAACTGCCAATATCTCCTAGAATATTAACTCAAATTCACTTCTGTAAAACGGAGAGTGTACAAAATTCTCTTAGCTACAACCCTACAAAAAATCAATACCTTTCGAAACGTTTTGAGTAATCGGATCTTCCCTTTCCCAAACCCTCACAGTTCTGTTTCTCTCATTACTTTAAAGAAAAAGCTTCATCCCTTCTCTTCCTCCTTTACACTAAACAACCAAGAGTACTCTCCCTTTCTCTCCCTCTCTCTCTCATAACAATGTCGACAATAGCAAAAACAGGAGAGGAGGCGTGACTTTGAGAAAGAGATTAGGAGTTTTTGGTTTAATTAGATTAAACTAGGATTTAATTAAACCAAAATTAATTAAAATCCACTATTTTGGTTTACTCAACATATCTCAAATTCTATTCCCGGAACACGGATGTTACAATTCTCCCCCACCAACATAGATTCGTCCTCGAATCTCGAATAATCGTATGCCAAGAACTACAGTGCAACCGTCTCCACGGCCCACACTTTCTCCAACCGACCTACGAAGGTTACCTCTAGGCGATAGACTCATGCTCTAGGCATTATTTGCTCTCGATTTTTGGACTTTCCTTTACTCTTAGGCCTAAACCTTGAGTTTTTATTGGCTCCTCATCAGGCCTAAGCCTGCATGCCATAATGTTGGCTCCTAATCGGGCCTAAGCCCCCATGCCATAATATATAAGGAAATTCCAATACTCGTCTCTCGGGTAGCCACCCTACAGCGTGCCCCCGGATCGTCATCCGAAGTCGATATAGCAACCATACTCCCAAGCCACAAAGTCTCAGAATATGGCATTACTAGGAGAACCTAAGTCTCCCAAGAGTCGCGAGCTAACAATTCTGAACATTTCTGAGTCCTATCCCTATCCAGGCTTCCTTCTCGTGGCTCGCGTAAGACATCACAATGTCCTACCAACCACATATCCCCTCACTAGGATACCTCATGACCACACATGGATCATCTCACTGCCACTAGGGCCGCCACAAAGGCCAAACAAATATCCTAAACAAGACCGCCACCAAGACCAAAAAAATGTCCTAAACAGGACCGCCACCAAGGCCAAACAAATGTCCTAAAGAGGACCGTCACATCTGTCCTGAAACGACCCGACCCGTTTTTTTTTTTAAATAATAATAACAAATACAATATATAATTAAGCATCCTATACTACTTAATTAAACCGACCTAAACCACAATACAACATTAAACCAACAATAACCAATACACACAGCGAAAACATACTAAAAATACAAACCAATATAACATCAATACAATAATATTCCTAATCATTCAATCCAACAACCTAACATGCTGCTAACCAAGGTTCCAACATACACAAAATAACCAACAACACACAAACGAGACCCTAGATCATCCTCCTCCTCATCGCCATGTTTCCACGTCACATACCTGCACACCACAAACAACAATTGAGATTCGTAAATGAGATCCAATGCACACAAGCAAATGAGATCCAATACTTAGTGAGGCAATCCTCCCATCTACTGGGCTATACACACAAGCAAATGAGATCCAATGTTTAACAAACCACAAATAAACACAACCAACCAGGAAACCACACGCAACACACAATTTGGTGTCGACCGACACTAGGCCCATAATGGTGTCGATCGACACTAGGACCAGAATGGTGTCGACCGACACCCACTTGGTGTCGATAGACACCGACCCCGCAAATGCGCTCTACTCGAAGCCGATCAACGAATCTCCGTTTCCAATCATCTCCAATCCGTCCAAAACTCACCCAAAAGCTTCAGGAACCTATAAGAAGCATAACACAACTTCCACAAGCAAGAACAACACCACAAAACACAACAAATCAATCAAAAAAAGGATTCTCAGACTTAGATAAGCCATGGTCATGCACTCACCTCTTTTGCAGGAAGTTTCTGACCCAAACTGACGAATCCAGCACCCTAGAAGGCTTCCCCTTCGTTTCTAGCACCAGATCTCCACTCCACAAGAACAAATCTCACCAATCTAGCTTAGAATCTCCAAAATCCCTCAAGAACACTCTCTCTTCTCTCTTCTCTCTTTTCTCAAAAAACGGCCAAGACAAACTCCTTTCACGACCTAGGTTGAGTTTTCCCTTATATACATGGTTTAGACAACCCAATTAAATCAAACAAAACCAGAAACGACAATTAAAAACAACCTGGTCGAACCAAACATTGATGGTGTCGATCGACACTCCCCTTGGTGTCGATCGACACTCCCCTTGGTGTCGATCGACACCCCTGCCCAATAACGAGAAATTGGTTTGCGGGTGTTACAATTCTCCCCTCTAACAAAAGATTCGTCCTCGAATCTGCAACACACCGCTACTAGACCGCAAAACTCATCCAACCACCGCCGCAACGGTTCGCACCATTTAACCATCTGGTCTGCCGCAAGCATGCCACCACTAGTCCACACAATCCTGACCCCACCGGTCAACAAAGTCCTGATCCCCCGGTCAATCCAAACCATACTCTCCCAATCATCACCACTCTGGTCCCCCCGACCAGCATACACTTGACCCTCCCGGTCAACACAATAGAAAACCCCAAGATTGAACCCCCATCAACCCCGAGATCCGCATCCGATCTCAACCGTAAGCCTGAGATTGAACCCCCTTCAATCTCATAATTCCACATCCGGTTACCACGCTTGTCCCCACGTCCTTGACACTTTTGCTACCAACTCATGTGCTCTTAGGTCGCAACCTTCAAGCCATACCGATCACGCTCTCAGACTCCCCATCTTCGAGCTATACCGTCTCACCCTCGGATCGTCACCCTCGAGATCTCCGTACCAGGAGAACCCCCATCTCCACTGCCACCCTCAGGACCGTAGTCCTTCGAGCTATCAGTATCTAGGGAACCCCCGATCCCCTCAGGCGAACCCCCATCTCCTCATGAGTTATTCAGGACCCCCCGTCCCTCTAGCAAACGGTCATAACTATTCATAAAACTTCCTATTTTTAGAACCCTCATATTCTCTTAACACCGTGACACCACCAATCAAAACCAAAATTCTTGAGAACTTATCATTTCAACTGTGACCACTCCTCAGGTCAACCTCTACACAATCCCGCCACTCCAAGCATTTCACATCCCCTTTCCAAAAATAGACAAGTCCTAACTGTTCATAAAACTTTCCATTTTTAGTAACTTTCCATTTTTAGAAACTTTCTATTTATGACAACTTTCCATTTGTAGAACCCCGAGTGATTCCCTTTTCCAAAAAATCCACAAATTCCAAAAAGCCAAATAATTCCATTTTATTAAATCCTCAAGTGAAATAAACATTACGAAATCCAAGCAAAAATACATAGCTGAAATAAAAAGAAACAGAAGCCAACTAAACTCCGGGTTGAGCACCCGGTCCTCCCTTCGGTTGGGCCGCACCCTCCATCGTCTGCCTCCACTTAGGACAGAAAGGCCTGATGTGCCCCTCCTCCCCACAATGGTAACACGATCGACGATATTTTTGTGGATCACCTTTCTTGGGACAGTCTGCCAACCTATGGTTCCTGCTTCCACATCCAAAGCACCCTCGACCACCTTGCTGCATACCTGACGTGTCTTCCCGCTTCCTCTTATGCCTTTGCTCTGACTTGTTATCCTTGTTATGCTCCAAAGTCTCCTCTGTCTGAACTGCTGGACTGACCACCACTATCTCTGCTGTAGTCTCCACCAGCTCCGCCCTCGTAGCATAACTCCTCCCTCTGCAGTGGACCCTCAAGTCCTCACGAAGCGCCATCATGTACCTCCTGATCTGAGCCACCTCGGACTTCATCGCTCGACCCCCATAAGACAGAAGTCGACTGAACTCTAAGTCCAGCTCCCGCACTGACCGAGTCCCCTGAGATAGCTGAAGAAACTGCACCTCCAATCGGTCTAACGCCTCTCTCGGGAAATACTTGCGGTTGAACTCCTCCACAAAGTCAGCTCAAGTCATCTCCCTCAGCACTCTCCTAGCAGCCACTGATCTCCACCACAACTCAGCATCACCAATCAAATGGTGGACCCCTATGTCCACCCAAAACTCCTCAGGACATCTCAGAGTATGGAAGTTACGTTCCACACTCGTCCTCCACGCATCTGCAGTAGTAGGATCTGTACCACCCGAAAACTGCACGGTCATGAGACCTTTCATCTCCTTGAGCATGGACAAATAACGTCCATGTTGGGACTCTGCCTCTACCACGACCACGACCGCGTCCCTGACCACGTCCGCGTCCCCGACCATGTCCGCGTCCACGACCAGTAACTGCTCCACCCTTAACCATCTGCACTACCCAGAACAGAAAGCTAAGCACATAATTCAAAACCGCACACAAACACACATCTTATCGTGGAATCTCATTGAAGGCTCGAAGAGGATGATACTAGGACTACACCACATGCAAATTGACTAAACTATTCATGAGCAATTCCATCACACAACATCATGCATCAAGCAAAAGGAAAGTAATTCATCCAATTAAATTCCTACCCGCTCTAACCATCCCCTTAACCTTCCTAGAACCGTAAAGGTTCTGATACCTAACTGAAACGACCCGATCCGTTTTTTTTTAAATAATAATAACGAATACAATATATAATTAAGCATCCCATACTACTTAATTAAACTGACCTAAACCACAATACAACATTAAACCAGCAATAACCAATACACACAGCGGAAACATACCAAAAATACAAACTGATATAACATCAATACAATAATATTCCTAACCATTCTATCCAACAACATAACATGAACGAGACCCTAGATCATCCTCCTCCTCATCGCCATGATTCCACGTCACATACCTGCACACCACAAACAACAATTGAGATGCGTAAGTATTATCACAAATACTTAGTGAGGCAATTGAAACGAGTTCCTTCCTTGTGTGTGTGTGAAATGGAATGTGAATGAATGATGTGATAATGATGATGAACAATGGTGAAGGCAGGGTGTTTCAATTCCCCTTATGCAATTGTAGTATAAGAGGTATCAATCCTAAATGAGTGAATGCAAGCAATCAAGGTGTGCAATACTTGTCTAAGTTAAGCCAATTATAGAGGGTGTTTGTCACTAACAACCTATTGCAGAATGTAAAATGCAGAATGTAAAAGCTGAATGGA
>NW_010921715.1:50961-51544 GCF_000633955.1 Camelina sativa
AGGATGAAAAAGATGTGAATATATTAAGGGAAAACAGGGTAAAATATATGAACATCAGCAATCCTCCCATCTACTGGGCTATACACACTAGCAACTGAGATCCAATGTTTAACAAACCACAAATAAACACAACCAACCAGGAAACCCAACAATTAAACGCAACGCACAATTTGGTGTCGATCAACACCTAGTCCCAAACCCAACAATTAAACCACCTAGTCCTATCTAGTTTGAAAATTGCAAACTAGAACTTCACAAGGCAATATTCTTGTCAGTTCAAACCTAAAACTTTCTACAAAGCTCAATCCCAAAATAGGCCTTACACACTCAAGAATAAACGTGGCTTGAAAGAAGGGTTGGTTAAGGGTATTGGAAACTGATTTTAATGATTCAATCAGCTACTTGGATCAACAAGAGTGGTAAAAAGGAGAAAGATGATCCAAATATGTATATAGTATCCATGAGTTTAAAGCAATGCACAAACTGATAATTACAAGTCAATATTAGGTTCATATAAATAGGAAATGGCATCAAATCACAACATGCTTCAATTTAGACCAAATGCAATGCAGGAATTCAAGGC
>NW_010921715.1:53961-54929 GCF_000633955.1 Camelina sativa
AAATGATCAGCTACTCCATTCTCTATCCCTTTCTTATCAACTATTTCCATGTAAAACTCTTGGAGAAGCAAAATCCATCTCAACAACCTTGATTTTGTGTCCTTCTTTGAGTAGATGTGCCTCAAAGCAGCATGATCAGTGTACACAATTACCTTGGACCCTACTAAGTAACTTTTGAATTTTTCAAAGGAAAAGACCACTGCTAGAAGCTCTTTCTCTGTTGTTGAATATCTTCCTTGAGTTTCATCCAAGGTCCTACTTGTATAGTGAATAACATGCAGCTTCTTATCTTTCTTCTATCCCAGAACTGCTCCTACTGCAAAGTCTGAAGCATCGCACATAATCTCAAATGGAAGATCCCAGTTTGGAGCTTGGACTATTGGAGCTGATATCAAAGCAGCCTTGATCTCCTTGAAAGCCTTCAAGCAATCTTCATCAAAGTTGAACTCAATCTCCTTACAAAGCAATCTTGTCAATGGCCTAGCTATCTTTGAGAAATCCTTGATGAACCTTCTATAAAACCCAGCATGACCAAGAAAGCTTCTTATGTCCTTGACTGTTATTGGTGGTTGAAGTTGAACCATGACTTCAATTTTTGCTTTGTCAACTTCAATACCCTTCTCTGAAATCTTATGACCAAGAACTATCCCTTCTTCAACCATGAAGTGACACTTTTCCAATTTCAAGACTAGATTTGTCTCCTCACATCTCTTTAAAACCCTGCATAGATTAGCAAGACAAGAAGAAAAGGAATCTCTATAGACAGAGAAGTCATCCATAAAAACTTCAACCACATCCTCAATAAGATCAGAGAAGATTGACATCATGCACCTTTGAAAGGTAGCTGGAGCATTACATAATCCAAATGGCATCCTCCTATATACAAAGGTACCAAATGGACATGTGAATGTTGTCTTCTCTTGATCATTGGGATGAATAGGAATTTGGAAAAATCCAGAATATCCATC
>NW_010921715.1:56709-78564 GCF_000633955.1 Camelina sativa
TTAAGCCTTCTTTGAGGTTCAATACTAGAGTAGGATTCATTTTCAAGGTGGATTCTATGCATGCAGAGACTAGGTGAAATTCCTTTAATGTCATCCAAAGTATAACCAATAGCTTTTCTAAACTTCCTTAGCTCAACAACTAGCAAATCAAGCTCTTCCCTACTCAAGTTAGCATTTACTATCACAGGATAAGTAGAGTTCTCACCTAAAAAAACGTACCTTAGCCCAGATGGGAGAGGTTTTAGCTCTACTTTTGGTGCTTTCAGTTCAGACCAGTCATCTGTGGAGGACTCGGTAGTGCACTCGGTCGAGTGGTTTTGGTGCTCGGTCGAGTGTATGCTCGAGTAGGTTGTCGAGCTCTCTGTATTTGCTGTTTGAACTGACCAGACTTCCTCCCTTAATGCTGGTAACCCCTCAAAAACCTCTGGATGGTATGATTCTCTACAAGAGTCCAGTATATCTTCATAGGCCTTGGTTTCTTTATGGATGAACCCTTCCTCTCCACTTTTGGTCANAATTGGCTTGGTTTTCTCCTGAGAAGGTGCTCGATCGGGTACTCGATCACTCAATCGGTCGAGTGTGTGGTCGAGTGGTGCGTCGAATTCAACGGTGTTTTCANCGATAATTTGTCTAACTCTTCAACCCAAAAGACTTGTCCTCCAATTGTTGGTTTCTTCATAGCCTCTACAATGTCAAATGTCATTTTGAGGTCCTCTCCCAAGTTGAGATCAATCTTCCCTTGTCTCACATCAATTATTGCTCCTGCTGTAGCTAGGAAAGGTCTCCCCAAGATCAAAGGATCTTTTGGTTCTTCATCCATTTCCAAGACTACAAAGTCTGTTGGGACTTCCACTGCTCCAACTCTAACTGGTAGATCTTCCAAAACACCATGTGGTAATCTTATTGATCTATCAGCTAAGATTAGGGAGATGTTGCATGGCTTATACCTTGTAAACCCTAGGCGCTTAGCAACTGATAGAGGCATTAGGCTTACTGAGGCTCCCAAATCACAAAGGCATCTATTGAAGGTTAAGGGCCCTATAGAGCAAGGTAGAGTAAAGGAACCAGGATCTCTTAGCTTTTGAGGGTTCACTTGCTTTTGGATTATGGCACTACACTCATGGCTGAGAATCACCATCCCTTGAACTTCTTTGATCCTTTCCATCACAGCATCTTTCAAGAAATTTTGGTAAGGAGGGATCATCACAAAGGCATCTATTAGAGGCATCCTAAGCTCAATCTCTCTAACTTGTTTGTCAAACAATGCCTTGTATTTTTCAACCATCTGTTTCTTAAATCTTCCTGGGAAAGGTAGTGGAGGCTTGTAAGGAGGAGGAATGAACCGAACTTCTTTTTCTTTGGAGGTAATTGGCTTGGTTTTCTCCTGAGAAGGTGCTCGATCGGGTACTCGATCACTCAATCGGTCGAGTGTGTGGTCGAGTGGTGCGTCGAATTCAACGGTGTTTTCATTCTGAGTCTCTTCTTGTTGAAAACCCTCCCCTTCTTGAATTCCACTGTCCTCAGTGTTGGGATGTGCTCCTAGTCGTGTTGGTAAGACTCTTCCACTGTGAAGATTGATAGCATTGGCAAATTCAGTAGATTGCTCAATAGCTTTGCCCTTGTGATGGTCATGCTTTGGGGCAGAAGCTTGTTGATTTTCGATAGTCATAATCCTGGAAGTCAGTGTGTCAAACTTGGCATGAAGGTCACTGTAAATATCTTCTATCCTCTTGTTTAGCTCAGCAAATCTGTTTGCTGCGTCAATCTTCCCATTGGCTTGCCCAACCAACAATTGTTGCATCATAGCTCTTAAGTCTTGTTCTTGGCCTTGGTTAGTTTGAAACCCTGGTGGGGGACACAATTGGGGCTGGAACACCTGTTGTTGCTGCTTGGGTATATAGTTTTGTTGCTGTTGAGGCTGTTGAGGCTGTTGAGGAGGGTAGAATTGATCTTGTGGGTTAGCCACATTGTTACTCCTATAAGAGAGATTGTTATTCTTGAATCCTCCTTGGTTGTAACCTTTGAATCCTCCCTGGTTTTGCATGTAGCACAACTCAGCAAATTCAGGCTCCCCCTCTTGAACTGGAGCTTCCTCTTCACCAATGAAGTGAATGGACTTGGATTGGCTGAGGAGGATCTTGTCAAGCTTCTCATTGACCATCTTCAAATCCTTCTTATACTTGTCCTCTTGATCAGTTGAGGAGCTCCTTATGGTCCTATCATAGTCCTCATTATAATTGCCATCAGATTGAGCAAGATTCTCAACTAATTCCCATCCTTCTTCCACATTCTTGTTGAGGAAGTTGCCATTAGAGGCTGTATCAAGAAGCATTCTTATCTTGGGAAGCACTCCTCTATACAAGGTGCTTAGAAGGGACTCATTGCTGAAGCCATGGTGAGGACACTGAGTCTGGAATCCTTTAAACCTCTCCCAAGCTTCACAAAAGCTCTCATTATTCCTTTGAGCAAACCCAGAAATTTCATTCCTCAACCTAGCAGTCTTTGCATTGGAGAAGAACTTGGCCAGAAAAGCTTTCTTGCATGCATCCCATGTGGTTATTGCTCCAGTAGGAAGAGTCTTCTCCCAGAGATGAGCTTTGTCTCCAAGGGAAAATGGGAATAACCTTAACTTGAAGCCATCTTCACTCACTCCATTGATTTTTGTGAGTCCACATATCCTGTCAAACTCATCAAGGTGATCTAGAGGATCCTCCATTGGCAACCCATGAAATTTGTTGGCTTGTATCATAGAGATCAATCCACTCTTGATTTCATAATTATTATTGGCCACAGTAGGAGGCACAATACCAGCTCTTTGGTTGTGTGTGTTAGGTGCATCCCCAGCACCAATGTGTCTAGGTCTTTAATCATGGTTATCTTGTTGCTCCATGATTACTTGATCCTCCTGTTCTTGTACTACTCTTCTTCTCTGATGTCTCAAACCCCTTGGTGGCANCCCTTCTTCCACATTCTTGTTGAGAAAGTTTCCATTGGAGACTGTATCAAGGAGCATTCTAATTTTAGGTAGAACTCCTCTGTACAAAGTGCTGAGCAAAGACTCATTGCTGAATCCATGGTGAGGACACTGAGTTTGGAATCCTTTAAATCTCTCCCATGCCTCACAAAAGCTTTCATTATTTCTCTGTGCAAAACCTGAGATTTCATTCCTCAACCTAGCAGTCCTTGCATTGGAGAAGAACTTGGCCAGAAAAGCTTTCTTGCAAGTATCCCATGTGGTTATTGCTCCAGTAGGAAGAGTCTTCTCCCAGAGATGAGCTTTGTCTCCAAGGGAAAATGGGAATAACCTTAACTTGAAGCCATCTTCACTCACTCCATTGATTTTTGTGAGTCCACATATCCTGTCAAACTCATCAAGGTGATCTAGAGGATCCTCCATTGGCAACCCATGAAATTTGTTGGCTTGTATCATAGAGATCAATCCACTCTTGATTTCATAATTATTATTGGCCACAGTAGGAGGCACAATACCAGCTCTTTGGTTGTGTGTGTTAGGTGCATCCCCAGCACCAATGTGTCTAGGTCTTTAATCATGGTTATCTTGTTGCTCCATGATTACTTGATCCTCCTGTTCTTGTACTACTCTTCTTCTCTGATGTCTCAAACCCCTTGGTGGCCTGTTGATGTTGTCAAGAAGTCTTTGGAGATTGTGATTACCCTTTGACCTTGTTTGCATCAACAACCAGATTGGCAACTCGGATAGGCATTCGGTTGAGCACAGGATCGAGCTAACTGAAAGGAGACGTGCAAATATACTCGGGACGTGGCTCAATCACTCACTCGATCAGCACTCGGTCGGGTGTGAGCTCGAGTTGATGGTCGAGTGGTACCTGAAATGCAACACAGAGAAGCAGAAGAAAAATTCGAGATTAGTAATGAACAAGTGATTGAAAGAACTTAATCTTAGTCANCAGAAGAGGCTTAAACCGAGAAAACAGGCTAAAACCGAGAGAAAACATTGATTCGAACCATTAAACAGCTATGTGAAACGAGTTCTTTTCATGTGTGTGTGTGAAATGGAATGTGAATGAATGATGTGATGATGATGATGATGAACAATGGTGAAGGCAGGGTGTTTCAATCCCCCTTATGCAATTGTAGTATAAGAGGTATCAATCCTAAATGAGTGAATGGAAGCAATCAAGGTGTGCAATACTTGTTTAAGTTAAGCCAATTATAGAGGGTGTTTGTCACTAACAACCTATTGCAGAATGTAAAATGCAGAATGTAAAAGCTGAATGGACAAGATACTAAATGTAATGGAACAGAATGATTATGGCAATAATGAAACTAGAACAGATATCAAACTATAGTAATGCAGGTAATGAACTAATGCAAGGAAAGTAATGAACAGGAAACTAAATGAATGCAACAGAAATGCAACTAGAATGAAATAAGAAACAAGACAGGACAGACACAAATCATAAACAAGAGTTCTGGGAATGAACTCGAGCAAGCACTCGATCGAGTGTAGATCGAGTGCAGGGTCGAGCTGGACAAAAACGTAAAACAGAGCAATGCAGACAAAACAGAGCAAGACAAAAGTAAATCAAACAACGATCAAACAACAAGATTTAGACTAAGAAATCAATAGACAAGGAAGGTCTTAGGGATGGATTCATGGGCTGAACTTAGATTGTGGTTATCTAACTTGATCAACAAACCTCAATCAACATGAGCTAATCTCTAGACATTAATCTCTAAGAACATGTTAATCCACTCTCATGGCAAAAACAATCAAGCTCATATATTTCTAGACTTGTTCTCACAAAGTAAAGAATCTATACAAGCAAGCATTAAGCAATATGTCAAGAATCAAACAAGACTTCTAATCTCTTAGCAAGCCTAATGATAATCTCTAGATCTAGCCTTATCTATGCACCTTAGACATTGGTGTGATGCTAAGAAGCTTGAGATCAAACCCTACCCTCTCAGTTATAGGATCAACATTAAGAACATCTAGCCTAGAAGAGATCTACAACAATCAAGCTTGACCAAATCAAATAACCACAACATGCATCCAACCTAAACCATCCCTAAGAGCTAAGGAAACTACTCACAATCACACATGATGAACAGCAAAGTCATAAACCCAGAAAAACACGAAACTTGCATGATTAGAAAGATAAAACAGAGATCTACAATATTGGAGAAGGAATCAAACTGAATTCTTGATACTTTGAAAGTTATGAAACAAACAAGTATGAAGAATCTTGTGTTTTCTCCTTCAAAAGATATACAAGATCTAAGAAAATAAAAGTGCAAAAAGCATAAATTCCCAAAAAGGGTAAAATACTAGGTTTGAGAATATCTAAAAAACTGCACCCTGTGGCTGCAGGGTACAAGGTCCTCAGACCAGCGTCTTCGAGTTATACCGTCTCACTCTTGGACAACAATCCTCAAGATCTCGGTATCAGGGGAACTACTCATCCCCTCAGGAGAACATCATCCCCTCTGCCACACTCGGAGCCCTCAGCCCTTTGAGCTATCGGTATTGAGGGAAGTCGCCATCCCCTCAGAAGCAACAATCCTTAACGACTATAAACATCTCCCGACCAAAAGTACCTCCTGTGGTCCGAGTATAACATTGCAATGTTACACCTGCCCACTCAACTTCTAATATCCAACTGGATTAACCACCAAGCAGCAAAATATCTGCTCCAACTGCATATATCCACCTATCCGCCTCTCTGGGCTTGATACCTCTCGAGAAGAATCTCGCACCGGTCATCTACAACTGCTCCATCCTCCTAACCTAAGATGGAAAGTCCTCAACATCCGCAGCCCTCGGCTGCACCCCACCACATGCGGCACAACTGGAGCATGCACTGGTACCCCTCTCGGTAACCGCTCCAACAGCACGCCAACAGATCCGCCAAGCGATCATCTCAACCTTGGGCTCACCTGCTGCAACCCCACACCTGGGTTCCCAGCACATTCGGCACGCTCACCGGATGAAACCCCCTCTGGTCCCTCCTGATACGCTTGCGACCATTTGACATACCTCCTCGTGAAACTCTGGACCACACACTTGCTGGCCTCGGGAACTCGCCCGACCACGACCACGACAACGCCCACGTCCACGACCAGAAACTCAACCACCCTTAACCACTGATCTTCCAAGAACATAGGCTAACAGGCATAGAACAAAACAAAACCACACAAAGAAACATAATAATAACTCACCGTGGAATCTCACTGAAGGCTCGAAGAGGATGTTCTAGGNTTCTACCACTCTCGGAGCCCTCAGCCCTTTGAGCTATCGGTATTCAGGGGAATCGCCATCCCCTCAGGAGCAACAACCCTTAACGACTATAAACATCTCCCGACCAAAAGTATCTCCTGTGGTCCGAGTATAACATTGCAATGTTACACCTGCCCACTCAACTTCTAATATCCAACTGGATTAACCACCAAGCAGCAAAATATCTGCTCCAACTGCATATATCCACCTATCCGCCTCTCTAGGCTTGATACCTCTCGAGAAGAATCTCGCACCAGTCATATACAACTGCTCCATCCTCCTAACCTAAGATGGAAAGTCCTCAACATCCGCAGCCCTCGGCTGCACCCCGCCACATGCATTACAACAGGAGCCTGCATTGTTACCCTCTCGGTAACCGCTCCAACAGCACGCCAACAGATCCGCCAAGCGATCATCTCAACCTTGGGCTCACCTGCTGCAACCCCACACCTGGGTTCCCAGCACATTCGGCACGCTCACCGGATGAAACCCCCTCTGGTCCCTCCTGATACGCTTGCGACCATTTGACATACCTCCTCGTGAAACTCTGGACCACACACTTGCTGGCCTCGGGAACTCGCCCGACCACGACCACGACAACGCCCACGTCCACGACCAGAAACTCAACCACCCTTAACCACTGATCTTCCAAGAACATAGGCTAACAGGCATAGAACAAAACAAAACCACACAAAGAAACATAATAATAACTCACCGTGGAATCTCACTGAAGGCTCGAAGAGGATGTTCTAGGACTCCATGCCACACACAATTGACTAACTCACATAATCAATCAAGACATGCAATCCTAACATCTACAACACAAAGCCTAGTGAACACAAACCTAGAACCGTAAGGGCTCTGATACCAAACTAAAACGACCTGACCCGTTTTTTTTTTTTTAATTAATAAATAATAAATATATAAATATAATATAATAATAAACATCTAACCTAGTGGTCCCATATTCACTAGCCACCTAANGAGAAGAATCTCGCACCAGTCATATACAACTGCTCCATCCTCCTAACCTAAGATGGAAAGTCCTCAACATCCGCAGCCCTCGGCTGCATCCCACCACATGCGGCACAACTGGAGCATGCACTGGTNTTTAATTAATAAATAATAAATATATAAATATAATATAATAATAAACATCTAACCTAGTGGTCCCATATTCACTAGCCACCTAACCACGATCACACCAAACAGCGGAAATAATAAAACCNATTACAACAGGAGCCTGCATTGTTACCCTCTCGGTAACCGCTCCAACAGCACGCCAACAGATCCGCCAAGCGATCATCTCAACCTTGGGCTCACCTGCTGCAACCCCACACCTGGGTTCCCAGCACATTCGGCACGCTCACCGGATGAAACCCCCTCTGGTCCCTCCTGATACGCTTGCGACCATTTGACATACCTCCTCGTGAAACTCTGGACCACACACTTGCTGGCCTCGGGAACTCGCCCGACCACGACCACGACAACGCCCACGTCCACGACCAGAAACTCAACCACCCTTAACCACTGATCTTCCAAGAACATAGGCTAACAGGCATAGAACAAAACAAAACCACACAAAGAAACATAATAATAACTCACCGTGGAATCTCACTGAAGGCTCGAAGAGGATGTTCTAGGACTCCATGCCACACACAATTGACTAACTCACATAATCAATCAAGACATGCAATCCTAACATCTACAACACAAAGCCTAGTGAACACAAACCTAGAACCGTAAGGGCTCTGATACCAAACTAAAACGACCTGACCCGTTTTTTTTTTTTTAATTAATAAATAATAAATATATAAATATAATATAATAATAAACATCTAACCTAGTGGTCCCATATTCACTAGCCACCTAACCACGATCACACCAAACAGCGGAAATAATAAAACCAATAAATAACCAATAAACCAACAACCAATATCAAATAAACCGTAATAATTCCAAAACCATAAACTAAAGATCCAATCAACACAAACCAGAAAACCAACAATCCTAAACAACATTCTAGGACTCAACTCTAGCAAACTAACAAAAGCCAGACAACAACCAAGTGAGCTACTAGAACATTCTCCTCTTCATTGCCATGATCCCACGGTCACACTTTCCCTCTACATGCACCACAAACACAATGAGATGCGTGAGTATTACCAGAAATACCCAGTGAGGCGATCCTCCCATCTACGAGCTATACACACAAGCAACTAAAGAGTACAACTCCAAATAAAATATAACAAACCAACCATTAAACAGAACAACCAATAACACTTTCACCATACCTACACATCATCACACAAAACAAGTCATACAACTCAATCGCTTGGATAAGCTCATGGTCACACACTCACCTTAACAAGTGATTCACGAAAATAACAACAACCAAATGAGAGGCTCTCCAATATCCAAGAACAACCAAACACACTCCTACAACCAATCACAACAATAAACAAACATTGAAAACAAACTGCCAGAAAAATCAGAAAAGAACAACCTCACAAGTGAAACAACGAAACCAACATGAACCGTTAACTTTCTAATCTCTCCAGTGAAAAGCAAGTTCTATACGTCCCGAAGCTTCCCACAAAATTTCAGCACGATCAGATCTTAGATGAAACCGTAATCGGTCCCAAAACACCCGATGGTCTCAATCCGCGACTGAGACAAAACGCCCCACGAAACTACTAATATCTCCTAGAATATTAACTCAAATTCACTTCTGAAAAAGGAGAGTGTACGAAAATCTCTTAGCTACAACCCTACCAAAAATCAATACCTTTCGAAACGTTTTGAGTAATTGGATCTTCCTTCTCCCAAACCCTGACAGTTCTGTTTCTCTCATTACTTTAAAGAAAAAGCTTCATCCCGTCTCTTCCTCCTTTACACTAAACAACCAAGAGTTCTCTACCTTTCTCTTCCTCTCTCTCTCTCATAACAATGTCGACAATAGCAAAAACAGGAGAGGAGGCATGATTTTGAGAAAGAGATTAGGGATTTTTGGTTTAATTAGATTAAACCAGGATTTAATTAAACTAAAATTCATTAAAATCCACTCTTTTGGTTACTCAACATATCTCAAATTCTAGTCCCGGAACACGAATGTTACAATATTGATCTTTATAAATTATTAAAAATGATACATGAATATGTGAGATAACTAGAGACATAATAGATAATTAGATATGAATAATTTCAACTTCATGATCTTATTGTGTGGTGAATATTGTAAGAAAGTGTGAAAATAATGACTTATAAGATGTTAATATAAAATAGACAATGGAGATAAACCTTTTAATAAATTTTTAAAAAACAATATAAGATATACATATCATACAAACTCTAAAACTAAGCTTTTACAATGATATTTGATTTGATATTTTTTAACCCATACAACAACAATAACAAAACAAAACAAAAACAAAAAAAGAGATTTGAGATATAGTGGAAGAAGATGAGAGAATGAAAGAGTGACAGACTAAGAGAATGAGATAATAAGTATTTATAGGAAGAAAAATGATGAAAAATTACATTTAGAAAAATGAGAATTACAATTCTAATTTATTTTTTTGTATAATACAATTGATTAATACAACTTAGTGGAGAAATAAAGTTAATGCATAATTTACAGGGGGAATTTATATGATTTCAGTTTTATATTATGTGAGTAAAATGTGAAGATTAATTGTTTTTTTAATTTGTGTTATGAATATATTTTTTTATTAAAATTGCATTGCCAAGTGGACCAATAAGGATGAGTGAAACCTTACTTTTATATATATGATATTCGTTTGTGACAGAAGTTTACAGAGAAATACAAGTAGCAGAAAAAAGACCAAAAAACTACAATGCAAAAAAAAACAGAACAACAACAAGCAAGCACACACAACAAATCATGGTAAGATGAAACAAAAGAAACCACCATAGAGAAAGACAAATCCATAGCGCAGCCGCGAGCGTACGCTATCAAGATAGTCTTCAAACCTAGTACCTACAGCTTTCTTGATCACGAAAACACTCGAAAACTTTGGTTTAAAAACCATAGACTAGAACCACGATTGATCAATCAAGTGACAACACTAACGGCTTGGGAAATGCTCATCAGAATCCAATGTTGCTGCTAGCACGAGAGATGAATAAGCCGACTCCACCTTACTCACAACATCATACGCCCCTACACACTTCCCCAAGGGTAGACAAAAGCTAAAACCAAATTGGCCGAGCAAATCGTCTTTCATGGTTTCAATCACCATGTCTCATTAACTCCTCCACACTTTGCCAAAGTCGCAGCCTGAACAAAAAAACAACAAACAAAAACCTGCTACACACAAGGCAACATAAACTGAGCCACCAACATAGCCACATCAAAGGCTCAAACGGATCCGCTCTGAAACCTCCACAACACAACCGCCGCAGCCGCTCTGAACAGCTACTGAGAAACTCCCCACCATGAAGCTCCACACCAGAAAGTTGCCACCACGAAGAGCCGCAGAGAGGGGTAAAATCGATCCATCCAGACCAAAACCGCGCCGGGAAAACCCAAACCGAAGGCTAAAAGAAGAAGATCTGGGGTCGTCTTCAAGCTCTGTCATGTCCTCTTTTTCAGCCAATGACAACACAAAATCAGATCTGAGATCTCTCCGCCTCGAACTCACTAATTTGCCGCGAAAGAAGAAGCAAAAGAGAAAAAAGATACAAGGGAAGAAAGGGGAAGGCAAACTGGCGTCAGTGCTGTGGAAGCCATCCTTTTTCAGCCGATGACTACACAAAATCAGATCTGAGATCTCTCCGCCTCGAACTCACTAATTTGCCGCGAAAGAAGAAGAAGCAAAAGAGAAAAGAGATACAAGGGAAGAAAGGGGAAGGCAGTCTGGCGTCGGTGCTGTGGAAGCCATCGGACACCAGTCACCGGGGGGTTTAAGGATTTTGGGGGCGGCTAGGGCGAACAGAATCGTGGAGAGAGAAAAAAGAGAGAAAATTAAAAGTTAAGTTTATTTAATTAGATTGTTTTTAATTGTTTGAATTTATTATTGATTGCAAATTATGATATCTATTACATATTATTCTAGGCAGTTCCTTCATAGCTTATTAGATTCACTACATGTAGAAGCATTAATGAATCCTTGGTGAACCACATGACCAAAGAGTTGCATAGAATCGCCAGTGATGACACGTTTCTCGCTCCTGAAATGGAAGCGGGTTTGGAATCGATCTGAATCGCCTTGGAATCGCGATTCGTGAATTATGGTGTTTGGAAGCGCCGTGGAACCGTGCGATTCAGAAATGAAAGAGTGATGATGAAGATCGGAACCATCGACGGTGGTTTGTGTTCTCGATGTTCCCGTTTCTTAATTCTAAATAAGATAAACAGTCATGGGCTTATAATCTGTTTTGTGGTCCACTTGGCCCAATAACAAAAGCCTAAAGAGTAAAACTGAAAAATGAAAAGCCACACGACTCACTCCTTGCTCTTTTCATCTTTCCTATAAATAAACTTCTGATTTTTTTCCAAGATGACCGGTGAGCTTCATGATAACTTCAAATCTGTTTTATGAATAATTATCTAATTGTAGTCTGTTTTTCATCGCGTTGTTTGTGTTGTTTTTTCCTTAATATTTTACTTTTAATACATGATATAAATATATCATTAATATTATTACTCTATGTAGATGACAAAGCGCATTTGTGAATTTATGTTCAAACAATGTAATGCATTTTTGGAGAATTTTATTTTAGTATGAATTATGTTTATATTATATATATATATAAACACTTCTAATACATACCCACTTGCTTAATTCTAAATCCGCTTTCACGTTTCCAAACGTTTCTGCTCCCGACTTCCACATTTAATTTATTTTTTTTTGATAGAAAAAATTAATTTACTTTTATATATGATTAGTATATATTTTATTTTATTTTATTAATGAGGTTAAATAAATTTTCTAATTGGTTAATTTTAATTTAAATTATTTAATTCATATTATAATTATTTATATTATTATTATTATTATTATTATTATTATTATTATTATTATTATTATTATTATTATTATTATTTATCTATTTATTTGTAGTTGATGGGTTATTTGTTTCACACGAAGTTGTAATTTGCTGAAAAAAAGCGACTAAAAAATTTGGTCGCTAGTCACTGCAATTGGTTGCTAGATCCAACGACTGTCAAGCGAACTATCGCTGCCATGAACAAGGCTAATATAATGAGTTTTATTATGTTTTGGGTTGTGCAGTGGTTTATTCCCCAAGAGAAAATGAGAGAATCCTGATGATATTAATGCCCTCTCTAGAGAAGTGACAGAGGAATTATGTGACGAAATTGCTCATGTCAACCCTTGGGAGAATCGTATGAAATGGGGTGACCAAGTAAGTCACACAGTCGGATCCTCCTAGGTTTTTGAGTTTTAAGTTGTACTGATAAAAATACATTTGATTGGGTAATTCTATCAGCTCTTAGACGTTACATTAGGGGTTGAACTAGCAGGAGATCTTTGACCGACAATTTATACCCTCCAAAAAGATGCATGAGCTTTGTCGGAACAACTTGTAATTGAAGAATACCAAGTGTAATTTTCATTTTTTTTTTGTTTACTTTATATTTGGTTTTGTGAACTGACACTCCAAGAAATCAGAAGATTTATAACTACAATTGGCGACTAAATACATAATTGCCTAATTTAATGATTATTTACCGATTACGTAACGACCAATTTACAACTGCTCAAACTTAGTTGTAAATCAGACGTTGTTTTCCGACAAAATACAGTAGTTGGTACAATAGTCGTTAATTAGCGACAATTTTATGACTAAATGACAAGACATTAATTTAGTCGCCTAAGAGTAACTAATTTGGCGACTACCTAGGGACTACTGAGGGGAGTTGGTAATTTGGTGACTACCTAGGGACTACTGCGGGGAATCGGTAATTTGGAGACTATAGTGCGACTGTTGCGGTAAATCGGTAATTTGGCGACTACTCACCGACTAATGTGGCGAGTCGTAAATATGTTGGCCAAAAGAAAACATGTTTTATTCGTTTTGGGGTGTTGGTGAGCCGATTTTTTGGCGACTGCTAGTGGTAGTCACTGAGCAGTCGTTGTATAATCGGTAAATAGTCGCCTATATGTCTATATATACAAAACACGTCGTGTCTTCTCCCATTCATAGAAACACGAGCTTAAAGAAGAAAAATAAACGACGGTGAGAGAAAAATAAAAGCGAGTGTGAGAGGTCTTTAATAATGTCGGGAAGTTATAATTATAGTCATTTACAGGAATGGATGTATAAGAGGCTTGATGAAGTGACGGAAAATTTCATGGAAGAGTTTATCACCGGGGTGTAGGAGTTCATGGCTTTTGCAAATAGCCAGCGTTAAGCACAAAATAATGGTGGTAAGTTTCACTGCCCTTGTGATAAGTGCAAAAATGGTAGGCGTCTTCCGGAGGGTACAATTAAGAATCATCTTTTTTGTTATGGGTTTATGCTAGATTATTATGCCTGGAATACACATGGGGAAGAAATCAATATGGGCATAGGAACGAGTTATGTTGATCCGACGTTTATAAGTGGGAATGAAGAAGTGAGTAATGTGGTAGAAGAAAGATATGTGGATATTGCATTTCGCTATAACATAAGTTTAGATGATAACTATCATCAGGATGGTAGTTATCAAAATATAGAGGAACCAATATTTAACCATTCCGAGAAATTCTACAACTAGTTCGAAGTTTCAGAAAATCCATTATATGATGGTTGTCATGAAGGTCACTCACAATTATCCTTAGCTTCTAGAGTCATGCAAAATAAGACACATTATAATATGAGTGAGAAGTTAGTGGATTCGGTTTGTGAAATGTTGACTGATTATTTACCAGAAGGAAACCATGCTTCCGGTTCACATTATGAGACAGAAAAATTGATGCGCAATTTAGGCCTCCCATATCATACAATTGATGTTTGTATTAACAATTGTATGATATTTTGGAAAGATGACGAAAAGGAAGATAAATGTCTATTTTGTGGTGCACAGAGATGGAAGCCTAAGGAGGGCCGTCGTAGAACCAAAGTACCATATAGTCGTATGTGGTATCTATCTATTGCTGATAGATTGAAGATAATGTATCAAAGCCACAAGACTGAAACATCAATGAGATGACATGCCGAGCACCAAACAAAGGAGGGAGAAATGAATCATCCTTCTGATGCATCAGAGTGGAGGTACGTTCGAGAACAAAATCCTCAGTTTGCCAAAGAATCTCGTAACGTGTATCTTGGATTATGTACTGATGGATTCAATCCATTTGGCATGTCTCGTAATCATTCTTTATGGCATGTGATCTTGACGCCATAAAATCTACCTCCTAGTATGTGCATGAATACAAAGTACTTGTTTCTTACAATTATGAATTCTGGGCTAAATCATCTGTGTGCTAGTCTCGATATATTTCTCCAATCTCTTATTGAGGAGTTAAAATAGTTGTGGTCTACTGGAGTTGATGCGTACGATGTGTCCTTAAGTCAAAATTTTAATCTAAAAGCAGGCCTGATGTGGACGATCAGCGATTTCCCGGCGTATGACATGTTATCTGGATGGACAACACATGGTAAATTGTCTTGTCCAGTTTGCATGGAAGATACAAAGTCTTTTTATCTACCTAATGCAAGGAAGACATGTTGGTTTGATTGTCACCGGAGATTTCTTCCTCATGGTCATCCTCTTAGGAGGAATAAAAAAGACTTCTTCAAAGGAAAAGATGCTATGAGAGAGTATCCACCTGAGTCTTTGATCGGTGAACAAGTTTATTCTGAGCGGTTGAATGGTGTAAATCCACCAAAAACCAAGGAAGTCGGTGGAAATGGTCATGAAAGAAAGATGTCGGGATATGAGAAGCAACATAACAGGCAAAAAGTAAGCATATTGTGACAGCTGCCATACTAGAGGGACCACAATCTTCGACATAATATTAATGTGATGCATATAGAGAAGAATTGTTTTGACAACATCATCTATACTCTTATGCGTGTGAAGGGTAAATCAAAAGATACCATCATGTCAAGATTGGATATAGTAAAGTTCTGTTCTCGCCACCTTTACATCTTGATATTAGGGGTAAAGCACCTTTTCCGGCCTATACATTGACAGACAAATCCAAAATAAGCTTATTGAAATGTCTGAAACACTCAGTTAAATTCTCAGATAGTTATTCATTAGACTTAGCTAGTTATGTTGATATAGAAAATGAAAAGATTTCAGGCATGAAGAGCCATGACTGCCATATTTTTATGGAGAAGTTACTTCCATTTATCTTTGCAGAACTCCTACACCGGAACGTCCACCTTGTGTTATCAGGTACTAATTAATTAATAAATCAAAATTCTATTTACTTATGAAGTAATTATACAGTTCTTAATGTGATGAAGTCTGAATATATATTGTAGGGATTGGAGCATTTTTTTGGGACTTATGTTCGAGAACTTTGCATACAAGTCGCCTTCAAATTCTAAAACAAAAAATAGTTCTAATCCTATGCAACTTGGAAAAGATCTTTCCACCATCTGTTTTCGATGTGATGGAGAACCTACCTATACATCTCCTCTTCGAAGCTGAATTAGGAGGCCTTGTCCAATATAGGTAGGTGTATCCTTTTGAAAGATTTTTAAAAAAAATTGAAAGGAAAAGCAGAGAACAAAAGATACGCGGCAAGATCAATTGTTGAATCATTTATCAATGACGAGATTGCATATTTCTCAGAGCACTACTTTGCCGCGAACATACAAAAAAAATCAAGGTAAATGCTAACAAGATTCGGTGAAGTGTGGTATATTATGTGAATATTTAATTTTCAATCATTTGGTCAAGTTAACAAGATTTGATGAAGGTGAAAATCCTGTATATCATGTGCCTGGAGTGCCTTCTATATTTACTAATATATAATTTGCTATGATTTCTCATATACATTTGTGTTTGTCTTGTATATATAATATGTTCGAGGATTTTATTTCAGAAAAATATCCTGGACTTCCCGAAAAAGAACTCTCCGCCAAAAGAGCATACAAATATCATTTATGGGTTAAAAAATATGTAATTGACAACAATACTTATGCTATATATTGTAATCATGTTTACTTATTGATATTAATGAACATAACTATATACATATATATATGCAGGTTACTTACTGGAACGCCATAAATCCATTTCTTACTTGGGTTCAAGAGATAGTGCATGGACCTTTGAACAAGGTTAAAACATGGTCATTGTATTTTACAAGAGGCTATTTGTTTCATACATAGAATCACAGCGCTGGACGAAAGACATGTACTTATAGGGTGAAAATTACACGGATGAATCTGATGCAGTGGATTTCTACGGAACTTTAACTGATATCATAGAGCTTTAGTATGAGGGGATGGTTAATTTGAGAATAACATTTTTTAAGTGCAAATGGTATAACCCTGTTATCGGTAGAAGCACTCGGATCAGCAATGGTGGCGTCGTAGACGTTCTTTCATCAAGAAAGTAAAAAAAAAATACGAACCATTTATTCTAGATAAGTCTATAATATATTTATATGTATAAAACATTCATGTCGATATGTGGGTGTAACTTTTTATATGTTGATAATGTGCACATGCAACCTCTAAAGCAAAACAAGTTTGTTATATTCCGTACTCATACACAAAAAAACCGAAGCAAATATGGCTCAATGTTGTAAAAGTGAATTCGAGGGGAAACATTTCTCGAGAATATGAAAACAAATCAAAGCTGAATCTTTGCAAACAGAAAATGATGATGCTGTATTGATGACTACAATTGAAGATCTTGTACTTGACAATTTGGAAGAGGGAGTAAACCCAATAAATCTTGATTACGGTGTCGAAGATGTGAACCTGAAAATGAATTCTTGTATAATTTATCATCTTCGGATGATGAATAACCAGATGACGAAGAACCCTGCTAATTATGCTTATGTAAAATTTGTACGATAAAAATATGTAATTGAATTACACTTATATGTTTAAATAGTATTTAAACTGAATTATATGTTTAAAATATATAATCTAAATTATATGTTTTTTAAAAAGTTCATTTTGGCTACTGATTCGCGACTAACAAGTGACTAAGTTTTAAAAATTGGGTTAATTAAACTGAATACTTACGCGGTCCAAAGTTGGAGTCCAAAACAAGCCCAACTTTTCCAAATAAAATTGAATTTATATATACCTGCTAATTAGCGACTAATAAGCGAGTAAATTCAAAATATTTGGGTTACTTAAACCCGGAATTCCATTGACGCAGTTCAAAACAAGCCCATAACATTATCTAACCATAATCATTCTTCTTCGCCGTTCAATCTCTCTCAATCGCCGATACTCTCTTAATCGTCGATCTCTCTTTTGCCTCTAGTTAAGAAGCCTAGACGAAAGAGAAATGTTGTCCCCAATGTTTCTCTGAGACCCGGTAGCTCTAACCCTCCCGTGAAGGTGAGAAGAATCAACCCCCTACCGGCTCAATACAACTTCACATCAGCGGCTCAAAATCCTATGCCTCAGACGCCTCAGATACCTCAAGAACAAATCCGCATTTCTCCCCAACTATCAACATCAGCCGCACTGCAGTTCAGAAACTATCCACCACTACATATGATATTTCAGAACTTCGTGAATCGAGAAGTTGAAGAAAAACCAACTTGTTCATCACCAGAAGTTCAAAAAAATCCACCGATTCAATCGAATCAACTTGTTCATCTCCAGTTCAGAACTCTCACACTCAAAGTCATTCTTCTTCTCAAGGTAACTACTTCGACGAGTCTGATACAGTGTTGCCGGAACTCCAAGAGGACATGTTAGGGCTCGAAGCGCTATACTTATGGTGCCAGACCGTCATAATTTTACCACCGTCCTCTCTCCGGAACCGTAGCCTAAAATGACTTGGTATGTTGATTTTTGTCCTAATTTAACAACCGTCTTCTATTTAGTAGCTTGATTTTTGTTGTATAATTTCATTTTTTTTTGTTGGTTTTCACCTTGTTTGATTTTTGCTTATGCCTTGATTTTTATGTTTTGAGGTCTGTATTCACTTCATGTGTATTGGAGGTTTACTCGTGATGTCAAGTCACAACTGGGTCAGAAGATTACTAAAGTTTTTACAAACAAATTTGATGGTCCATACTATTGGTCATGTGTGCCTCCGGAGAGACTAGAAATATACTTCCTTGAGTTTTGCGGTATAGTTTTCTGTCATATATCCTTCATAGATAGGTTTTACTTGTGTTGTTTTTCAATAACTTAATTCTATTTTCCTTTTTTTGGTAAAAAACACACACTTGGGATCCTTTGATAACAGAGACAGTGCAACAGTTTTTCTATGAGATATGTCAACGCCGGATGAAAAACATGGTTAGCGATGCTAGGAATAGTCGACTGCGGCCTAAATGGATCAACGATACTCTCTGGAAAACAATGGTTGCGCAGTGGGATACTAAAGAAGCACAGGAAAGGAGTAGAATTTATTCTAGTGCTCGTATGTCTGACCATAATGTTCTTAGTCCTTACATGCACTTATCTGGGCCAACATCATATCAACAAGTCAAACAACGCTTGGTGAGTAACTTATGTATTTTTCTTACACCTTTGCAACCTTAAACTTATGTCATAACCCTTTTTTTGTTATTGAAACAGGAAGACAAACTGGGGAGACCGGTGAGTCTTGGTGAGGTTTTCAAAGAGACACATACAAAGCCAAATGGTATGTATGTGGATCGAAAGGCCGAGAAGATCATTACAACTCATGAGAAAAAATTACAAGCTAAGATATCTGAGATTGAGTCAGATCCTTCACGAGCTCAGGAGCTCTTGAGCCATCTATCTTTAGGTAAAGTAACACTTTTCACAATCTATATTCAAATCTTTCATTTTCTCTATTTACAGTTTAACTTTTTCTTTTCTCAGTCCACTAAAAAGGATTCACGAGGTATGGACTTGGAAGCCTCAAGGATCATCTTCAGGATCTTCTCACTGGCAAGGGCGATCACAGCTTTCGTTCGGCCCCATTCCTTGCCGAACATCCATCGATTTAACACGTTTACTTAGCTTTGGCTCGTGTCCTTGCTTTGTAAACCTTTATACACAGCGGAATATAATCTTTACCCTTGAACCATCCCTTTGTGACTTAGCCATACAACCAACCAACTCCATAGGCTTTGCACACATCAGGGATAGGGACTTATAGTCCTTTCAGTGCACCATGATTGGTTGCGCTATCGACTTCCCGAACCACTCGTGTTCTCGAAGCTTGGCACTAGACATATCATTAGTTGAACTCTGTATTTTTGGGACTTGGTCATTTTTTCTTGATTTGCGTCTTTTCCGATGCAATCTATTTCCCTTGATCTTGGTCAGTCTCCGAATAGATCAAGTCTTTCCCATCCTAGTTCCATCCCAACTAGGACAATTTCCCGACTATGGTCCTTCCCAGACGCGATCGTCATTCACGACCTTTGGTCGTCACTTCCCTACCCTTGTTCGATATTTTTCCCGACCTTTGGTCAACGTTTTTCTGACCTTTGGTCGTTAAACTATGTTTTCCCGACCTTCTTGTCGATATGCTATGTGTTCGACATTTTGAACAATCGCTCGATTCACGAGCGCATCGTGGCGAACATTTTCCCATTCCCAAGCATGTTTTCGATCTTATCAGAGATTTCCATTTCGTCTGAACACATAGCATAATCGCGTACGTCCTCACCATGCTTTGATGCCAACTTGAAAGACCCCGACCCGGACGTCTCGTCGTCCGTAATCACAGCTTTCGTTCGGCCCCATTCCTTGCCGAACATCCATTGATTTAACACGTTTACTTAGCTTTGGCTCGTGTCCTTGCTTTGTAAACCTTTATACACAGCGGAATATAATCTTTACCCTTGAACCATCCCTTTGTGACTTAGCCATACAACCAATCAACTCCATAGGCTTTGCACACATCAGGGATGGGGACTTATAGTCCCTTCCTTGCACAGTGATCCGTTGCGCTATTGACTTCCTGAACCACTCATGTTCCCGAAGCTTGGCACCAGATGTACCATTAGTTGATCCATCGGTCATACCATTGAACTCCGACAACTTGTCGGTGTTGGTATCAAAACCATAATCGAATCACCGATCAACCATTGACCATGCTGATACTTCCGAACGACTTGTCGACCATCCGACCGATCAATCTAACCTATGGCTCGTAATGTCGATCATTTGATCACCTGATCCAACTAGCGGTTGAATCACCGATCAACCCTCGATCGATCCATCCATTGGCGCGGATCGTCGATGATCTTTCGGTCGGTCCGACTCTATGATTGAAACGTCGATCATCCCGCGATCAGTCCGACTCTATGATTGAACCGTCTCTTATCCTTCGATCAGTTCGACCGGATTGTCGAACTGTCGCTCGTCTCATCGTACCTTCGATAGAGAGGTAGCATGCGCATCAGTTCGGACGAGTATCTAAGTACTCGCCGAGCCGCACCCTCTTTTCTTCTTTGGCATAGATGGACGATAGATGGATGATGGTGTGTTGAATGGGCTTGGCGTCCATCCTTATATAGGTCGCCAAGGGGTGTGTTCCATGAAAGTACACGCCCATTCTTCACCCCCTTTTCGATGGGTCGCGTGTCGCACCCTTCCAATGGTGATCGATCATGCTACCGAGCTACCACACTCCTCCAGCTCGAGTGTTAGCTGACCGGACCACCCAGATAGGTCAGCACCGTATCAGTTCACAAAGCTGAGTTGAGTTGTCGGCCAGCTCGTCCAGCTGAGCTAGTTAGTGTACCTGCTGGTGTTTCTAAGCTCAGCTAGGCTAGCTAGTTCATCGAGCATGTTTAGCTCGTTCAGCTTATATTCCAGCTGGTTGAGCTAGTAGCTTTGCTACTTAAGCTCATCTAGCTATCATTTTTTGTAAAACAAACTGCCGTCCTTTAGGATCGCGAGACGCGAGCGTTACAAGTCTACCCCCATAAAATGAATTCATCCTCGAATTCGGTGAGTGTAAAGATTCCCGACTTTTTTCCACTCGAGACTTGATCTATTCTCAATCTTGCTCTTTTTGGGACTTGGTCTTTTTTCCTTGATTTGCGTCTTTTCCGACGCAATCTATTTCCCTTGATATTGGTCAGTCTCCGAATAGATCATGTCTTTTCCCATCCTAGTTCCATCCCAACTACGGCAATTTCCCGACCATAGTCCTTCCCGGATGCGATCGTCATTCACGACCTTTGGTCAACGTTTTCCTGACCTTTGGTCGTTAAACTATGTTTTCCCGACCTTCTTGTCGATATGCTATGTGTTCGACATTTTGAACAATCGCTTGATTCACGAGCGCATCTTGGCGAACATTTTTCCATTCCCAAGCATGTTTTCGATCTTATCAGAGATTTCCATTTCGTCTGAACACATAGCATAATCGCGTACGTCCTCACCATGCTCTGATACCAACTTCAAAAACCCTGACCTGGACATCTCGACGTCCGCGATCATGACTTTCGTTCGGCCCCATTCGTGGCCGAACATCCATT
>NW_010921715.1:79282-128178 GCF_000633955.1 Camelina sativa
TCCGACTCTATGATTGAACCGTCTCTTATCCTTCGATCAGTTCGACCGGATTGTCGAACTGTCGCTCGTCTCATCGTACCTTCGATAGAGAGGTAGCATGCGCATCAGTTCGGACGAGTATCTAAGTACTCGCCGAGCCGCACCCTCTTTTCTTCTTTGGCATAGATGGACGATAGATGGATGATGGTGTGTTGAATGGGCTTGGCGTCCATCCTTATATAGGTCGCCAAGGGGTGTGTTCCATGAAAGTACACGCCCATTCTTCACCCCCTTTTCGATGGGTCGCGTGTCGCACCCTTCCAATGGTGATCGATCATGCTACCGAGCTACCACACTCCTCCAGCTCGAGTGTTAGCTGACCGGACCACCCAGATAGGTCAGCACCGTATCAGTTCACAAAGCTGAGTTGAGTTGTCGGCCAGCTCGTCCAGCTGAGCTAGTTAGTGTACCTGCTGGTGTTTCTAAGCTCAGCTAGGCTAGCTAGTTCATCGAGCATGTTTAGCTCGTTCAGCTTATATTCCAGCTGGTTGAGCTAGTAGCTTTGCTACTTAAGCTCATCTAGCTATCATTTTTTGTAAAACAAACTGCCGTCCTTTAGGATCGCGAGACGCGAGCGTTACAAGTCTACCCCCATAAAATGAATTCATCCTCGAATTCGGTGAGTGTAAAGATTCCCGACTTTTTTCCACTCGAGACTTGATCTATTCTCAATCTTGCTCTTTTTGGGACTTGGTCTTTTTTCCTTGATTTGCGTCTTTTCCGACGCAATCTATTTCCCTTGATATTGGTCAGTCTCCGAATAGATCATGTCTTTTCCCATCCTAGTTCCATCCCAACTACGGCAATTTCCCGACCATAGTCCTTCCCGGATGCGATCGTCATTCACGACCTTTGGTCAACGTTTTCCTGACCTTTGGTCGTTAAACTATGTTTTCCCGACCTTCTTGTCGATATGCTATGTGTTCGACATTTTGAACAATCGCTTGATTCACGAGCGCATCTTGGCGAACATTTTTCCATTCCCAAGCATGTTTTCGATCTTATCAGAGATTTCCATTTCGTCTGAACACATAGCATAATCGCGTACGTCCTCACCATGCTCTGATACCAACTTCAAAAACCCTGACCTGGACATCTCGACGTCCGCGATCATGACTTTCGTTCGGCCCCATTCGTGGCCGAACATCCATTGATTTAACACTTTTACTTAGCTTTGGCTCGTGGCCTTAATTTGTAACCCTTTATACGCAGCGGAATATAATCTTTACCTTTGACCCATCCCTTTGTGACTTAGCCATACAACCAACCAACTCCATAGGCCTTGCACACATCAGGGATAGGGACTTATAGTCCTTTCAGAGCACAGTGATTGGTTGCGCTATCGACTTCCCGAACCACTCATGTTCTCGAAGCTTGGCACTAGACATACCGTTAGTTGACCCATCGGTCATACCATTGAACTCTGTCGACTTTTTGGTCTTGGTATCAAAACCAGGTCCGACCCATAATCGAATTGTCGATCAACCACTGACCAGGTCGATACTTCCGAATGACTTGTCGACCACCCGACCGATCAATCTAACCTATGGCTCATAATATCGATCATTTGATTACCTGATCCGACTAGCGGTTGAATCACCGATCAACCCTCGATCGATCCGTCCATTGGCGCGGATTGTCGATGATCTTTCGGTCGGTCCGACTCTCTGATTGAAACGTCGATCATCCCGCTATCAGTCCAACTCTATGATCAAACCGTCTCTTATCCTTCGATTTGTTCGACCTGATTGTCGAACTGTTGCTCGTCTTATCGTACCTTCGATAGAGAGGTAGCATGTGCATAAGTTCGGACAAGTATCTAAGTACTCGCCGAGCCGCACCCTCTTTTCTTCTTAGGCATAGATGAACGATGGATGGATGATGGTGTGTTGAATGGGCTGGGTGTCCATCCCTTATATAGGTCGCCAAGGGGTGTGTTCCATGAAAGTACACGCCCATTCTTTGCCCCTTTTCGATGGGTCTCGTCTCTTTGAAGAGTCGCAGCCTTCCGATGGTGATCGCTCATGCTACCGAGCTACCACACTCCTCCAGCTCGAGTGTTAGCTGACCGTACCACCCAGATGGGTCAGCATTGGATCAGTTCACCGAGATGAGTTGAGCTGTCAGTCAGCTCGCCCAGCTGTTCTAGCTAGTGTACTTGTTGGTGTTTCTAAGCTCAACTAGGCTAGCTAGTTCATCGAGCATGTTTAGCTCGTTCAACTTATATTCTAGCTGGTTGAGCTAGTAGCTTTGCTACTTAAGCTCATCTAGCTATCATTTTTTTAAAAACAAACTGCCCTCCTTTAGGATCGTGAGACGCGAGCGTTACAAGTCTACCCCCCTTAAAATGAATTTGTCCTCGAATTTGGTGGGTGTAAAGATTCCCGATATTTGTCCACTCGAGACTTGATCTATTCTCGATCTTGCTCTTTTTGGGACTTGGTCATTTTTCCTTGATTTGCGTCTTTTCCGACGCAATATGTTTCCCTTGATCTTGGTCAGTCTCTGAATAGAACAAGTCTTTTCCCATCCTAGTTCCATCCCAACTAGGACAATTTCTCGACCATGGTCCTTCCCGGACGCGATCGTCATTCACGACCTTTGGTTGATATGCTATGTGTTCGATATTTTGAACAATCGCTCGATTCACGAGCGTATCTTGGTCAACATTTTCCCGTTCTCAAGCATGTTTTCGATCTTATCAGAGATTTCCATTTCGTATGAATACATAGCATAATTGCGTACGTCCTCACCATGCTCTGATACCAACATGAAAGATCTTGACCCAGACGTCTCGACGTCCGCGATCATGGCTTTCGTTCGGCCCCATTCGCGGCTGAACATCCATTGATTTAACACTTTTACTTAGCTTTGGCTCGTGACATTACTTTGTAAATCTTTATACGCAGCGGAATATAATCTTTACCTTTGACCCATCCCTTTGTGACTTACCCATACAACCAACCAACTCCATAGGCTTTGCACACATCAGGGATAGGGACTTATAGTCCTTTCGGTGCACAGTGATTGGTTGCGCTATTGACTTTCCGGACCACTCATGTTCTCGAAGTTTGGCACTATCCATACCGTTAGTTGACCCATCGGTCATACCATTGCACTTCGTCGACTTTTTGGTCTTGGTATCAGAACCAGGTCCGATCGAACGATTCGACCCCATAATCGAATTGCCGATCAAACACTGAACAGGGCGATACTTCTGAACGCCTTGTCGAGCACCCGACCACTCAATCCAACCTACGGCTCGTATTATCGATCATTTGATCACCCAATCCGACTAGCGGTTGAATCACCGATGAACCCTTGATTGATCCATCCATTGGCGCGAATCGTCGATGACCTTTCGATCGGTCTGACTCTATGATCGAACCGTCGATCATCCTACGATCAGCCCAACTCTATGATTGAACTGTCGCTTATCCTTCGATCAGTTCGACCTGATAGTCAAACCATCACTCGTCTCATCGTATCTTCGATAGAGAGGTAGCATGCGCATCAGTTCGGACGAGTATCGAAGTAATCGCCAAACCCCCCTTTTCTTCTTAGGCAGAGATGGACGATGGATGGATGATGGAGTGTTGAATGGGCTGGGCGTCCATCCCTTATATAGGACGCCAATGGGTGTGTTCCATGAAAGGACACACCCATTCCTCGCCCCTTTTTGATGGATCGCATCTCTTTGAAGAGTCGCACCCTTCCGATGGTGATCGCTCATGCTACCGAGCTACCACAATCCTCCAGCTCGAGTGTTAGCTGACCGGACCACCCAGCTGGGTCAGCACCGTATCAGTTCACCGAGCTAAGTTGAGCTGTCAGCCAGCTCATCCAGCTGAGCTAGCTAGTGTACCAGCTGGTGTAGTTATGCTCAGCTAGGCTAGCTAGTTCATCGAGCTTGTTGAGCTCGTTCAGCTTATATTTCAGATGGTTGAGCTAGTAGCTTAGCTACTTAAGCTCATCTAGCTATCATTTTCAATAAAACAAACTGCCCTCCTTTAGGATCGCGGGACATGGGCGTTACAAGAGTCCTCATCATTTGTTGCATTGCAAGAGAAAATGAAGGAAGCTCAACGTAGAATTGAAGAACAAGTTTCCTATAATACAAAACGTGATGCTGAGATTGCTGCTTGTGAAGCAGAACATTCCAAAGTTGTGGATGAGCAACCGAAGAAGATAAAGCACATGGAAAAGTACGTGCGCCAAACTGATAAGACCTTTGTGAAATTCCTTGTGTTTGAATCAAGTGATCCATCCACCAAGCCTCCAACATAAAGACCATCTCCTTCTTAGGTTACTTATCTCTATTTCTTAACTCTCAAGAACTTGTCATTTTGGTGTATGTGTTGTTCCTTGTGACTTGTGAGAATCTTAGTTTTAGAATGATCATTTTGGTTGTCTCTTTTGGTTATTTTACAGGTGGTCTACTTTTGGTTATTGCACATATGGTAAACTTTTGGTTATTACAAATGTGGTCTACTTGTGGTGATTGCAAATGTTGTGAACTTTTAAGTTTTTCATTGATTAGAAATTCGAGTTATAATACAAAACCAAGAAAAACGATTATGGTTTTTAATCACTATAGTCGTCAAACCAGTCTTTAAGTAGTCACCACATAGTAATCAAGTAGTCTTAATGTAGTAGTCAAGTAGTCACAAATATTTAACGACTACATCACAACTACTCTTAAACTACTCTCGTTCACATCGAATTAATCGTAACAATGTTGTAAAATAGTCGTAAATATTTAACGACTACATTACAACTACTATTAAAAAACTTCTGTTCACATCGTATTAATCGTAAAAATATCATAAAATAGTCGTAAATATTTACGACGATATTACGACTACTTTTACGACTACGGTGTTTAGTCGTAACATGGTTGCTATTTACCGACTATTTTATGATTGTTTCTTACCGACTAATGATTTACGACTACAATAATGACTACAGTGATTAGTCGTAAAATAGTTGTTATATCTGATTTAGCGACTACTAGGTGACTATAAGTGCAGCCGTCTGTTTTCTTTTAGTGTGAGAAGAGCAAAAGGACTTTTGATTTTTTTCTTTACCTATTTTACTTACGATAGTTTGAGCTGATATATTATGGCATTGATGCTCCAGCTTCGAATCAGCTAAGCACGAGTTGGGAGCTTATGTCTTAAGATGTGAATAATGCATTAGCATTGTCTTGCATATTAATATGCTTTCTTCCTCATATTGGCTCTTTGTTTTGTATATTTTTCTTCAATCTATCTTCGGTAGGTAAATGATTTGTCATTTTATATGATTAGGTTTTTCTTCAAATTAAATTGATTATACTATACAAGATAAATAGAGATTTTTGGTGGTCGAGGTAACTTTGACATTCATCGGAATGACAACTATTGTTGTTGTCATTGCCGACACTTTTGCATGAAGTTGAGTTTATCTTTGACAGTTGCCTCACGATGGATTCATCATTGTACAAAAAAAGAACATATTGCATGCAAACTTGCATAAGATTTGAATAAAATTACGGTTGCCTAGTGTGGACCATCTCAAATTTAGCAATCAATTATTTTTGTTTTTTAAATGCGTTATTTTTGTAAAATGGTAATTTAGCACTTATGAAATTTAACAGATAAAATGCAAACATTTTGTGGAAGTAATTGTTTAAATACTTACTTGTTATTTACATGATTTTTTTAGGAAAATAAATATATAACAAAATATTGAATTAATAAACGATTTAAAAGTTTTTAGAATTAATAAGTGTCATTTTCATTTTCTTTCCACTTTCTCCTTGTTTTTTCAGAATCCGATTAACCAAATATATTACTCAATCTTTGTGAAAAAAATTAACTCATCAAATTATTAATTAAATAAAAACTAAAATATTGGATTTTCAGTATTGTTGTTTTTAGTCAAACAATCTTTTGTCATTAATGTCATTTGTTAGTTCTATTATAATACAATTCATACAGTTGTAAATTTATATCACTACAAATTTGGGAATTAGGCTAGGTAACGACATTTCCTTTCAAATTTATTATAGTTCAAAAATAATTATTCGTAAACCAAAATTTCTAAAATCTAAAAGCGTCTCAACTCTCAACCTTAAAATATGGATTTAATATTATTACAAGTCTTCAACATACAGTAATCACTAATCAGATCAGTTCCTCTTGTAATGCCTCTACAAAGCTATCAACGTAACCAGTCAATAATCCAGGACTAACAAGAATCTCCTTCAATTTAGCGTGGTTACTCCTCACTAGCTTCCCGAGGTCGCTGTCTTTATCCATCACAGACTTGACCGCATCTCTTAAGCTCTCTTTTGAAAACCATCCTGTTTTTTCCCTCAACACTTCTACGGAGACCTCGAATTCGTCAGTCAACAACCTTGTGAAGAGAACTTGATCATGTAAAAATGGAAGCAAAACCATTTGGCAATCAGTCATCAGACACTCCCATATTGCTCCTGGACCGCAATGGTTCACAAAGCAGCCTACTGATGGATGAGACAGTATCAATGGTTGCTGCACCCATCCTCCCCAAACGACACCACGCCCCTTCACTCGCTCTTCGAACCCTTCTGGTAAACCTTCTTGGACCGTTGATGATCCTTTCGGTGGCTTTACCGCTAAAAGAAAGGGTAAACCTGTCAGCTCCATCCCTAAGCAGAGTTCTTGAAATTGATCCTTCTCAAGAACGATTTGGCTGCCAAGTGCACAAAATACAACTGAACGCGGTGGGAACCCGCTCAGAAAATGACTCCAGCGTTGTTCTAGTGGTTTACTTGTGTCGGGCTCAGGGAGCATTGGACCAGTCAAGAGAACCTTCTTTTGGTATTGATGCGCTATATAGTCGCAGAATTTACCTTCGATGTCTTTGCATGTCCTCAATGCAATGATATCACATCTCTTAAAACCAGTAGTGATCTGATGATAAAGTCTCTTGTAGAAGATCGACAATTTTGCTATGGCATGAGCATCGTTTTCACCGAGACGCACCTTCGATGAAGGATAACCCGGTGGAGGAACACCGCAAGCACCACCAGGGACCTGGTCATGAGCTATAGTTGTTGCAGATACTATGATGTAACTCACAGTCTTGATCAAAAGCTCTTTCGCCACTTCTGGAATCCAGTGAGCAAAATCGAAGAAGATCAAATCCGGTCTCAAAGCACGAACCGCAGCTTCAACCTGATCGCGAGTGAGATCTAAGACTTCGCACAATAAATTATCCTCCGAAATTGAGATATCCGAGGTTGTCTCGGCACCACGAGGGAGGCCATTGACATGAGGGACGGTGAGAGGGTGAAAGACAATACTGTCTGGGAACAGGTTGTGATGTTCCACCTGCTTTTGAGCTTTCTTAGGCAGCAAGAATGTAACTCGGTGACCTTTCTCAGCTAGTTTGTTTGCAAGATGTAAAAAAGGAATCATATGACCAAAAGCAAACCAGGGGAACATAAAAGCATGGAATTTTGAATCCATTTTGTTTCCCCAAATTGTAAAAAGAAACAAAACAAAACAACTAAACAAAGTATTCAAGAATTCAAAAAGAAGTATAAGCTTTTTTTTCCTTCGTCTCTTGCTTTGATTGTTGTGCTGTGAAACACCCTTATATGAACTTGGGAGACAGGCTTGGTGGATTAAAATATTTAGTGGAAGTTAGTGGATTACAGAAGCACATGATTAAAATATATAGTGGAAGTTAGTGGATTATAGAAGCAAATGTGTAGATTAGACCTAGACATTCGGTTAACTATTTGGTTTCGATTTGGTTTTGTTTGATTTTAGTTAATTTAGATATAGTAACATAATAACTATTTGGATATTTTAAAAAATTCGATTATGTTTCTTTTGATAACCATAACTAACATAAACCAAATAAACCTAATATAACAAAAGTAACCGGATATAACCAATATTAACCAAAAATACAATAATAAAAATAAAAAAAGGGAAAAATATTGATTCCATTTTACAAAATTGTATTTAATTTTGTAAATTCAAAATAATAACTTTTTAATATATTGATTATTTAAAGTATTTAATTGTCTTCAATGTAGAAATAATTAAAATTTTAAGTTTATTTTATAGTTTTGCATAATATTAAGTACTAGAATATGTACTCACGCGCGCGAGATTTTAATTTTAAAAAATGAGTTAAGAACCTCACTGGAAGAGTAAAAAATATTTTCGACAATCTTCTGACCTTTTATCCCTAGAAGAGTTCATTCTATATTAATATCTCATATTAATATCTCATGAAAACATCTTTTTAAAAGTTCTTACGTCGAGTGTCGATCAACGGCCTAATTATAGAGATCATTTAAATATATCGATAGCCCAAATTAAACGCAACTATACAAAGTTTCATGAACATTTTTATTGTTATGTCGCTACAACTGGTTGTCCAAGTGCATCACCTGTCATAATAGAATTTCCGACCAAGTCAAGAATTCTTAAATGGTGAAACGGTTAAACTCGACAATGAATATCCGTTCACTAATCCAAGTTACATATTTTTTATAAAACTCATATGTTATTTTCAGATGTTAATTTTGGATGCAATCTTAGTTTTTGTCTTCTCAAAAAAACATACTGTACTTTAAATATGTTATGACTGTCAATGTTTTGGATTAAAAGCATTTGATAAAATTAATGAAATCTCAAGCTTGTTATATATATATGTGTGTGTGTGTATATATTATTTTATAGAATTGTACCTCCACTTGATAATATGTCTTATGAGATATGCTACACAACTTGTCACTTTTGTAACGGCTTGCATATCATTATTTCAAAATTCTTTTTCATAGTTTTCCCAAAAATTGTGACCTTTACAATGTTTTCATTTTAGATCAAAACTTTTAAGTTGAGTTGAGTAATTAATCTTTTATTTTTCTTTAAGTGTTATAATAGATCTTTGTAGTATATGTTTCTTAAAAACTAATGTTTCACTTCAACTTTATTTTTATGTTTAGAATTTTATAAATACAATTACATAACTGTTTTTCTACTTTACCGTGCATTAGAATCTTACTTCCATTTTAAATCTCAATAACTCATTCTAAATTTTGGAATATGATCATTTTTTTGTTAAAATTTGCATAACAACATTATTACTAAAACAAATTCATAGTATTACTTTTACTATTTTAAAATTTCATTTATATTACTTAATTCATTTTATATAGTTATGTTTTTTTTATTTACTAAAAAGATTATATTTTTGATTTTAAAATTTTAAAATTTAATTAATTTATGTTCTTTTTACTACTATTAGTTATAAATAATAAATATGCAATGAATGGATATTTAAAATAGTATTTTATAACACAAAAAATATATATAACATTGTTTAGCTGGATGTTGATGTGGAGGAAAGAGAAAAGAGAAAATATAACTTTATATATATATAATATATAGATATTATATTTGGTATTTTCTAGATTTTCAGATATTTTGGTTAATTATTTAATTGTCGGTTCAGTTTGGTTTTGGTTAGTATGAATATAGGATTTTACTAAATATTCAGTTATTCGAAGAATTTCGGTTTAGTTTTGGTTTAATTTTTTTGATTCAGTTCGGTCGATTATTTGGTTACTGGTTATTTTGGGCAGCTATAAGGAAAACAATTGACTTATCAAAAAGAGCACTACAAAAACCAAGTCACAAGATCACTACTTGAAAAGATAGCCAATAATTCACTAAAAAAATAAACAAGTCACAAGAGAGGCAAGAAGAACAAGTGTCAAAAGAAAACAATAGAATTAAGGGCACAGGAAAAAACATGTCACAAGACAAGACAGCGAAGAAGAAGTTACAAAATCAATCTTAATGGATCCAACAATAATTAAGAAGAGAATTACTGCTTTGTTTTTCTTTTCTTTGACCACTTGCTTTGATTCTTCTTCATTGAAATAGGACAGATCAGGTGAAATAGGACAAGATTAGGTGAAGCAATCAACGTGATAAATGAGTGAATGACGCTGATTATTATATTTTAAAAAAAATCGAAAATACATATTAAAAATTGACAATAGAACATAAACGTCGATATATATGCCGTGATTGTAGCTATCCATGTTCTTTTTTTCAAAGTATTTAATTCTTGTGTGTGTGTGTTTTTTTTTCAATCATCTATACTAGCTGTTTCTGTAATGCTTCTATAAAGTTATTGACATAACAATTCATAATTACTAGTCCGAATACAACATTAAGTAGCTTAGTACTCTCTAATGATATGATGGAGAACGAAGCGAATGCTGTAGGTCAAGAGGTGATTATGATGGAGATTGGTGAGAAGGGGAGGCCACCGGGAGATCCACCGGATAGTTCAGGATCATGGGTGGACAGGGTGAAGGGGAGTGCTGTTGGGGGAACTCCTTCACCGGAGAGTGTGTTGGATGCGGCGTTCGTAACAGAACGAGTGAGATTGGAGTTCCCGGATTGTAAGGAGGGAGAACCAGTTATCACGATTGCAGAGGAAGTGATTGAAGCAATGAAGGGTCTATGGAAGAATTGTATGATCGTGAAGGTCTTGGGGATTCACATACCGATAGCAGTCATGAGTCGGAAGCTGCAGGAGATGTGGAAGCCAAAGGGAGCCATGTTTGTTCTGGATTTATCCCGCCAATTTTTTATGGTCCGATTTGATCTGGAAGAGGAGTATGTAGCGGCACTGACAGGAGGGCCTTGGAGGGTGTTCGGGCATTGCTTGTTAGTCCAGGACTGGTCACCCCGTTTTGATCCATTAAAGGATGATATTGTGACCACGCCGGTTTGGATTCGGTTGTCCAACCTTCCGTTAACCTATTATCACCAATCTATCCTGTTGGCTATTGTACGAGGGTTGGGGAAGCCTGTTCGGATAGATGCGAACACTACCAATTTTGAGAGGGCTCATTTTGCCAGGATTTGTGTTGAGGTAAACTTATCCAAACCGCTGAAAGGTTTAGTGGTTGTAAATGGAGACAGATTTTTCGTGGCATATGAGGGTCTGCCAAAAATTTGTTCACTGTGTGGGATGTATGGGCATTTGATACACGCATGTCCCAAACGGGTAGTCGAGAAGGAAGGGATTCCGGTGGTGGTGGAAACAACGGTGTCTAGTTTTGAGTCCATTTCCACCGACGTCCTTCGTTTTTGGTGGATTCACACCATCCAATCGCTCAGAGTAAATTTGCTCACCGGTCAAAGACTCAGGTGGATACTCTCTCATAGCGTCTTTACCTTTTAAGAAGTCTTTATTATTCCGCCTAAGAGGATGACCATGAGGAAGAATTCTCCGGTGACAATCAAACCAACATGTCTTCCTTCCATTAGGTAGATAAAAAGACTTTGTATCGTCCATGCAAACTGGACAAGACAACTTACCATGTGTTGTCCATCCAGNTAACATGTCATACGCCGGGAAATCGCTGATCGTCCACATCAGCGCTGCTTTTAGATTAAAATTTTGACTCAAGGACACATCGTACGCATCAACTCCAGTAGACCACAACTCTTTTAACTCCTCAATAAGAGGTTGGAGAAATATTTCGAGACTAGCTAACGGATGATTTGGCCCAGAATTCAGAATTGTAAGAAACAAATACTCGGTATACATGCACATACTAGGGGTAGATTATATGGCGTCAAGATCACAGGCCATAAAGAATGATTTCGAGATATCCCAAATGGATGGAACCCATCGGTACATAATCCAAGATACACGTTACGGGGTTCTTCGGCAAAACGAGGATTTTGTTCTTGAAAATACCTCCACTCTGCTGCATCAGAAAGATTATTCATTTCTCCATCCTTTGTTTAGTGCTCGACATGTCATTTCATTGCTGCTGCAGTCTTGTGGCTTTGATACATTCTCTTCAATCTATCAGCAATAGGCAGATACCACATACGACTATATGGTACTTTGGTTCTACGTCGGCCCTCCCGAGGCTTCCATCTTTGTGCACCACAAAACAGACATTTATCTTCCTTTTTGTCATCTTTCCAAAATATCATACAATTGTTAATACAAACATCAATTGTATGATATGGGAGGCCTAACTTGCGCATCAATTTTTCTGTCTGATAATGTGAACCAGTAGCCTGGTTTCCTTCTGGTAGATAATCAGTCAACATTTCACAAACCGTATCCACTAACTTTTCACTCATATTATAATCTGCCTTATTTTGCATGACTCTAGCAGCTAGGGATAATTATGAGTGACCTTCATGACAACCATCATATAATAGATTTTTTGCACCTTCTAACAAGTCGTAGAATTTCTTGGAATGGTTAAGTACTGGTTCCTCTACATTCTGATAACTACCATCTTGATGATAATTATCATCTAAACTTATGTTATTATGAAATGCATCATTCACCATATCCACATATCTATCTCTTACCACATTACCCACTTCTTCATTCCCACTTATAAATGTCGGATCTACATAACTCGTTTCTATGCCCATATTAATTTCTTTCCCATGTTTATACCAAACATAATAATCTGCCATAAACCCATAGCAAAAAAAAATGATTCCAACTTGTACCCCCCGGAAGACGCCTACCGTTTTTGCACTTATCACAAGGACAATGAAACTTACCACCATTATTTTGTGCTATACGCTGGCTATTTGCAAAAGCCATGAACTCCTCTACCCCGGTGCTGAACTCTTCCATGAAATTTCTCGTCACTTCATCAAGCCTCTTATACATCCACTCCCGAAAATGACTATAATTACAACTTCCCGCCATTATTAAAAACCTTTCACTCTTGTTTTTTTTTTCTCTCTATTTTTTTTTCACTCTCGATTTTTTTTTTCTCACTCTCGATTTTTTTCTTATTAATGCTCTTTCTTGTGGTGTGAATGAAATAAGAAACAAAGGTGTGGTATATATAGAGTTCTTTGGCGACTACTTACCGACTATTTCGCGACTGTGATGTGACTCAAACTAACAGTCGCAAAAAAACAAAGCTTACCAACCCCCAAACGAATAAAATGTGTTTCTTTTTGGCCGACATGTTTACGACTCGCCTCATTAGTCGGTTAGTAGTCACTTATTTGCCGACTAACAGATGTGGTCGTATGTTAGTCGCCAATTTAACGACTCGCCGCAGTAGTCCCCATGTAGTCGCCAAATTAGCTACTCTAAGGTGACGATATTATTTTCTTGTCTTTCAGTCGTTAAATTATCGCTAATTAACGACTACTAAACCAACTACTCAATTCAGTTGGTAAATAACGACTAACTTACGACTAATAATGAGCAGTTGTAAAGTAGTGGGTAAGCAGTCGGTATATAGTCACTAAATTTGGCGACTACGTGTTTAGTCGCCAATCGTAGTCGTAAATGTCCTGTTTTCTTGTAGTGAAAGGGTCATCCTCAGATACAAAGTGGACGCTCTTCTGCTGACTTAGCAAGATGTGCTCGAGCTTCTCATTAACATTCTTGAGGTCTTTCTTGTACTTCTTCTCAGAACCAGCGTCTCCTTGGACTGTGCGATCGTAGTCTCCATTGTAGTTGCCATCAGCCTCGGCGAGATTTTCAACGAGTTCCCAACCTTCATCTACGTCCTTGTTATGGAAGTTCCCATTTGACGCATTGTCAAGCAGCATGCGTATCTTTAGAAGTACACCACGGTAGAGAGTGCTCAGCAGCGACTCGTTGCTGAATCCATGGTGTGGGCATTGGCTCTGGTAACTCTTGAAATGCTCCCAGGCTTCACATAATTATTCTGAGTTCTTCTGAGTAAAGCTAGAGATTTCATTCTTGAGAAGTGATGTTCTGGATTTGGAGAAGAACTTAGCCAAGAATGCTTTCTTGCTGTCATCCCACATGGTGATGGATCCTTGGGAATGTTTTTCTCCCATTGATGAGAAGAGGCGCATCTTGTAACCATCCTCACTCACTCCATTGATCTTGGTAAGACTGCACAGACGGTCGAACTCATGCAAGGGGTCGATTGGATTCTCCATAGGCAACCCGTGAAACTTGTTTCCTTGGATCATGGAGATCATACCACTTTTGATTTCGAAGTTGTTATTCTGCACGGCAGGAAGAACGATTCCAGCACGCTGAGTGTGAATGTTCAGTGCATCTCCAGCACCAATGTGTCGCGGTCTCGGAATGGGTCTGTTAGGATGTTCAATAGTGACTAGTGCGGGATGATCAGTGAAAGTACGAGCTTGTCGTGGTCGTTGCAACCGATTGATGTCGTCAATAACAGAAAGGAGATTCTGATGTCCTTTTGACCTGGTGTGCATGCAAGGTTGCAATTAACAAGTACATGATATGCAAAAAAAAATAAGCAGACAACCAAAGCAAGTTAGTACTCAGAAGGATAAGTGTAACAGAACTTAATCTTGCAAAACTTAAAATCTCAAATGTAGCATAATGAATCCCAAATGGCAACAGCGCCAAATTGATACTAGAATTTTTGTGTGTCTATCCTAGCAGGTTCAATTAACCTTATGTAGTTGTAGTAGTTAAGGTGTCAATCCAAATGGGATGATGCTAGCAATCAAGATGCAATCAAGCAATCACAAGTCAAGCCAATTCAAAGAATGATTTTATATCTAACAATCCTAGAATGATCATAATGCAAAACGGAAATGAACTACAAAACTAGAAACGAACATGCATGACAAGAAGTAAACATGAGTAAAAACAGAAACGAGTCTAAGAATGAACTAAACAACAAGAATAGAAACGGTCTCAGGAATGCAACAACAATCAGAAAGATAGAAGTCCTAAGGATGGGAGTAATTGATGTCGGTGGAGTCTCCTAGTCTACAGAGTGTGTAACATGCCACAAGCAAACTATCCCTAGAAAATGAACATCACAACTTAGCTAATCCAATCTCTTAGCAAAAGCTACTCAAACTTAAACACTTCCAAACCTAGCTCTCGCTAGAGAAACATGGTCAAGCAGGTGTGACGAACCAGTTCATTCACATCAAGAAACACCCTAGACAGTTAATCTCTTAGGCTAGGAATATAGGTCTCTGACACTAGTTGGTCACACATTTCATCAAACACCTTTTGGCTGTGGAAATGTCTAAGACCTAGTTTCAATTGATCAAAGAGAAACTAGTATTTCTAACTCTAGTCCGGAAGGGAATCATGCGAATCTAAACTTAAACACCGTACATACTAAGATCCTCCACCTAATCTATCCCATCCTCAAGAACTCTAACACTACTCGGATCCAGAAATCATCATCAAGGATATAAACTTATAAAACATTGAATCAAGCATCATCAGTTAGATAAAAATGAGATAAACAACTTGGTAGAAGAAATAAAATGCAAACACTCAATAAGTTCAAAGATATCTGGATTACAAAATCAGATAACGTTTTTGGTGGCTAGGTAAACCTTAAAGGAAAAGGAGATGTCTCATGTAAAGACTTAACAAAATGTATTAACAGTAAAACATGGAAAGCCCTAAAACATAAAACGACAAGATAGAAGGTCGGTTCGGGAATCGGATTGGATGCATCTTCAAAACAAAACCAGGATGTCGGTTTAAGAGCGTGGATTGAGTCGCGTCGTGAGAGTGTCGATCGAGTCGTAGTTTAGGACGTCTGATCGAGTGGCAGCTTGGAAACATCGATCGAGTGGCAGCTTGAAAACGTCGATCGAGTGGCAGCTTAAAAACGTCGATCGAGTGGCCGTTTGAAAAGGTCGATCGAGTGGCAGCTTGAAAAGTGTGGTCTGGGAGCTGCTGATCGAGTCGCATCTTGAGGGTGCTTAGGATCCCTTCTGTGACGTCTTAGTTGAGTCGCTGCTAACTTGTCTGATCGAGTGGGAGCTCTTCTTTGCGTGCAGGTTGAGTTGGAATTTAGAACGTACGTGCATCCACTAAAATGGTGATAACACTTGAACCACGATTCCGATTGGCTTGAAATAAATGGCATTGGAAGGATGAATCAATTCTCTACAGCTTTGATGAGTACATCAAACGCTAAATCCCAAATTAAAATCTTCACTCGACTCGATCAAAGACGTGGAAGGTTGGTCGCTAGGTAGTGTAGATCGAGTCGTTGGACTGCCTTCCTGCTCCCTATTTGCTTTTGATGGTTTGGACATCTCCTAAAACACCTGAAACAACTCCAATATGCAAGATGCATGCAATACCAATGCAAAGACTACTTAGATATGCATATTATGCAAAAGAGACTAAAAACAATGTAAAACAATGAGTTAAGAGAACAAAATGAATGACAAATGCATGATGAAAAAGTGTAAAATATATACATATCACCGGGCTTGTTAGATTTGTTGCAATGAAGAACTCTAGGCTTTCTACAACCACAGCCTTCCTTGGAGCCTCTGGAGTTCGAAGGACGGTCGCTTCCACTAGGTCCTGCGCCGGGGTAACTGTTCTTCCCGACGGCGTTGCTTCCTTGCTTGAGCTTTCGCTAATAATGAGTCCGGTCATTTTGTCAAGCTTCCATAGGTTCGTCTTTTGAATCTTAAAGAAAATTTCAATTTGGCTCCCCCTAACTGGCGCGCCAAATTGTTGATGTCCAAATCAGTTAAAATTAGAATTTTAGTTTGGTGGAAAAGATATTGAAACTCTCTTTATTAATTCGTGTCAAACACTTGAAAGTTGAGTTATAAAGTCGGTTGGACAAGTTAAAAATGAGCAAAAAGAAGAGTTTAAAGGGAATAAACGAATAAGTGGCTCGTCTAATGTAAGGCGTCAACGAGTAAGCCGTCAATTGCTTGTCGCTTTCTCTAACCGTTTTCTTGCCTTTTTCTCTGCCCCTCTTTTGGATGTCGTACACCCATATTTATAGGATATTGTGTCGGTTCGTTTATCGGAAATACCAAAATACCCTCGCTCACACTCTTAACAGTTTTGGGCCTCTGTTCAAAGTTCATGAGCCGGGCTTTCTCTGGGGAGTGAGAATCCACCTCCAACAGAATCGATTATATTCTTGAGCTGGTGGCTTTGGTCAGTGAGGTGCATTTTTTTATTAAGGATCAATCATATCAATGATTCCATCAATCAAATATTCTCATTACTCTTGTTAATCTTCTATTTATGTTAAGTAGATATTGTAATCAATCTCTGTATAGAACCCTAGAAGGACCCGTAGGTGTAATATACTTGTAACTCTCTATTGAATAAAATTATCCTTCACATAAACAATCATATGGTATCAAGAGCAGGTTACGATATATAAAGTTTTTTTTTCTCTTATTTTCATTGTTCTCTCGTGTGTAGCTTCATGTCTACTCTACCCACCATTACCGACACCATGACCTCCACCAATACTGCTCTTCTTCACGTCAACTTTACCAATGTTACCAAACTTACCCCAACCAATTATCTTATGTGTAAGCTTCAAGTTCATGCTCTTGTAGATTGACATCGCTTTGCTGGCTATCTCGATGGCACCGCCGTTAGTCCCCCTGCCACCGTCACTATCAACGGATGAAAATATTACTTTAACATAGTTTAACTAAATATCTAATAACAATAGATTCTATGTAATTTGCCAAAAAAAAAAATATAACATTTGAAGTCTTTAAAACTCTATTCAAATCTCAAACCAATAACATTTAAAGTAAGGATGTGACAAATTTGACGCAGAAATTATATAGCCCACAAGCTCCTACCATCCCTTGGGAGACTCGTATGGAATAGGTTGACAAATTGTGTGACCGAGTAAGTTCACACATTCGAATCTCTACTGTTAGAGCATCTCCATTGATCATCTTTTAGTGAGTGTCAAAACTAATAAAAAACACAAAATAATAAAAAGTTGAAAAAAGAGAGAGACACAAAGTCTTTGTCTAGACATTTAAAAATACTCTGAGACATCTTTTCATTTAATGTCATATTTTGATTGGTTGATTTTTGTTAAATAAATAAATTTTGTTAAATAAATAAATTTTTAATATTAAAATATTATTTGAGAATCCGATTTGAGAGGATTACCGATGGTGATACTCTTAGTTGAGCTTTCACCTGTACTTGATAAACATACTTTTGATTGGTTGATGCTAACAGGTCGAGAGAGGTACATTTGGGGTAAACCAAGCAGGGGATGCCTGGGCGTTGTCCATTCAACTTGTACATGAGATGGCAAGATATAGTTTTCTTTTTCCTTTTGTATGAGTCAAAACTTTCAGTTTATAGTAATTAGAATTTACACAAGATGCTGTTGCTTTCTGAAGAAGATTGGNTGAATTCCTCGGTCATCAGTTTTGTGAAGAGAGTTTGATCACTTAAAAATGGAAGCAAAACCATTTGGCAATTACTCATGATACACTCCCATATTGCTCCGGGACCGCAATGGTTCACAAAGCAGCCTACTGATGGATGAGACAATATCAAAGGTTGCTGCACCCATCCTCCCCAAACCACACCATGCCCCTTCATTCGCTCTTCGAACCCTTCTGGTAAACCTTCTTGGACCGTTGATGATCCTTTCGGTGGCTTTACCGCTAAAAGAAAGGGTAAACCTATCAACTCCATCCCTAAGCAGAGTTCTTGAAATTGATCCTTCTCAAGAACGATTTGGCTGCCAAGTGCAAAAAACACTACTGAACGTGGTGGGAACCCGCTCAGAAAATGACTCCAGTGTTCTTCTAGTGGTTTACTTGTGTCTGGCTCAGGGAGCATTGNCTTGATACTAACTACCTAGGGCTTTGTGTGAAAACAAGATAAGAAATCTTGTCTTTTTGCAAGTTCTTACACACGTTTAGGTCACAGCCATACTGCGTAGTGACAACAAAACTGCCTCATCATTGAACATATCTAAACTTACCAAAGTTACGTTGTTGAGTTTTATAAGGATCGTTTCCTTTAGATACATAATTACTCAAATTAATGTTTCAAATCAGATACTTTTGCAATGCCTCTACAAAGTTATCCACGTAAGCAGTCAATAATCCAGGACTAACAAGAACCTCCTTCAATTTGGCGTGGTTACTCCTCACTACCTTTCCGAGGTCGCTGTCTTTATCCATCACAGACTTGATCGCATCTCTCAAGCTCTCTTTTGAAAACCATCCTGTTTTTTCCCTCAACACTTCTACAGAGACCTCGAATTCCTTGGTCATCAGTTTTGTGAAGAGAGTTTGATCACTTAAAAATGGAAGTAAAACCATTTGGCAATTACTCATCAGACACTCCCATATTGCTCCTGGACCGCAATGGTTCACAAAGCAGCCTACTGATGGATGAGACAGTATCAATGGTTGCTGCACCCATCCTCCCCAAACCACACCACGCCCCTTCACCCGCTCCTCGAACCCTTCCGGTAAACCTTCTTGGACCGTTGATGATCCTCTCGGTGGCTTTACCGCTAAAAGAAAGGGTAAACCTGTCAGCTCCATCCCTAAGCAGAGTTCTTGAAATTGATCCTTCTCAAGAACGATTTGGCTGCCAAGTGCGAAAAATACAACTGAACGCGGTGGGAACCCGCTCAGAAAATGACTCCAGCGTTCTTCTAGTGGTTTACTTGTGTCTGGCTCAGGGAGCATTGGACCAGTCAAGAGAACCTTCTTTTGGTATTGATGCGCTATATAGTCACAGAATTTACCTTCGATTTCTTTGCATGTCCTCAATGCAATGATATCACATCTCTTAAAACCAGTAGTGATCTGATGATAAAGTCTCTTGTAGAAGATCGACAATTTTTCTAGGGCATGAGCATCGTTTTCACCGAAACGAACCTTCGATGAAGGATAACCCGGCGGGGGAACACCTAATGAACCACCAGGGACATGTGTATGAGCTATCGTTGTTGCAGATACTATGATGTAACTCACAGTCTTGATCATATGTTCTTTAGCCAATTCTGGAATCCAGTGAGCAAAATCGAAGAAGATCAAATCCGGTCTCAAAGCACGAACCGCAGCTTCAACCTGACCGCGAGTGAGATCTAAGGCTTCGCACAATAAATTATCCTCCGAGATTGAGATATCCGAGGTTGTCTCGGCACCAGGAGGGAGACCACTGACATGAGGGACTGTGAGAGGGTGAAAGACAATACTATCTGGGAACAGGTTGTGATGTTCCACCTGCTTTTGAGCTTTCTTAGGTAGCAAGAATGTAACTCGGTGACCTTTCTCAGCTAGTTTGTTTGCAAGATGTAGAAAAGGAATCATATGACCAAAAGCAAACCAGGGGAACATAAAAGCATGGAATTTTGAATCCATTTGGTTTCCTCGAATTGTAAAAAGAAACAAAACAAAACAACTAAACAAAGTATTCAAGAATTCATAAAGAAGTATGAACTTGAAACACCCTTATATGAACTTGGAGACTGGTTTGGTGGATTAAAATATTTAGTGAGAAGTTAGTGTATTACAGAAGCACATGCGTAGAAGAAAAGCAATTGGTTAATTAAGAACACTACAAAACCCAAGTCACAAGATCACTACTCGAGAAGAGAGCCAATAATATTCACTACAAAAATAAACAAGTCACAAGAGAGAAGCAAGAAGAACAGGTGTCAAAAGGAAAGAATAGCTAATTAAGAAGGACACTACAAAAAACATGTCACAAGACAAAAGACAGCGAAGAAGAACGTTACAAAAATCAATCACAATGGATCCAACAATATATAAGAATTACTTCTTTGTTTTTCTTTTCTTTGGCCACTTGCTTTGATTCTTCTTCATTGAAATAAGACAGATTAGGTGAAATAGGACAAAATTAGGTGAAGCAATCAACGTGATAAATGAGCGAATGACGATGTCCTTATCCATAAAGTAACTTTCTTTTGTTTTGTTTTGGTTTGTACGATGCTTTGGCTGAGATATATTTTCCTTCTCTTATAGTAGTCTATAGCTGTAAACATGAGAGCTCAAAACCGACAGTGTTTTGGCGAAAGGCCTGCAAGATACAAAGCCCAAACAAAATAGAGAAGCTTGTAAACAAGAGTCCAAGCCCATGTTTGTGCAACGGCTATATACTGCTATAACAAATGAGAAGCGTCGACAAAGAACAGCTATAACAAATGAGAAGGTTCAGTTCATCTTCAGGTATGAGCATGACTTGAAAACCATACTCAATAAAGGTGTTTAGTCGTTCAACCAGTGGACGGTTTTCTTAGAGAGATGGGGTAAAGAGACCTCTGGCGGACTATCTTTTGGTTTATTCTTGTGCGGGTTCAATTGCGAAATCTACCAATTAATCATTTCATCATTTCACTGTAACGTAGATTATATTCTTGAGCTGGTGGGTTTGGTCAGTGAGGTGCATTTCTGAACCAACTTTAATTATGTTCTTTATACTCGAGAATGGAGAGAAGCAATGAATCATTCTAGCCTTTTGTTGATATAATCAAGGGTTGTGGTTTTTCTGAGCTTAAGTCATGGTAATGCTTCACTTCGGGAGGCATGATATATAAACAATGGATTCCATGCAAGCTGGATAAGTGTTTTAGTGACAAAGGTTCATATAATCAGTTTCCAGCTTCCGTGAGTTCCAATTAATTGTCTCACACGCAACATACACACGTCCCCGTCAACATCAAAATCACAATCAAAACCAGAAATATAGTGAGAATTACAATTTCAATCAGAACATAAATCAAAGTCGATTTTCTAAGCTATATTTCTCGGTCGATGCTAGGCTTGTCGACACGTTCCTTCACACCACTTGACATCTGATCTAGCCAATCCTTCTCTTAATTACCAAAACGTATGGATCTGTTGGAAGTTAGTTCTTTTCTTAGAAATTAAATAGGCCACGATATATAAACTTTAAATGGAAAAAATCAAAACCTAAAGTGAAAAGAAAAATTCTTTACTAAAAGAAAAAAAAAAGAGACTAAAACACCAAAATAGAAAACCAATATCACGCGTATGAGATTCTTGCGATGATAAGTTATAGTATAATGTGTATCATTACTCCCCTCCTCGACTTGAAGCTTATCCTCAAACTCCATTTCCTCTCACACACATAGCTAAACACCTGGCTCAATCATCCATAAATTCCATCCCTAGTTGAGTAATCATCATGCGCTATGCCTGATTGCTTTTTATAGAGTGGTGCTCTAATTTGTCGAACCATCTAATGTAGAGGCGGAAGCTTAGTCAAGGGATTTAGAGCTCTGTTTTAAAATCAAGAAAAAAGAGCACTTGTAAACATCAAATATATGGTGGTAGCAGCGAGACGAGGATGATGAACAATGAATTGGTGGAGGTGAAGGTGTGATGAGACGGAACCGATATGAGAGTCGTCCTCTCAGGGCTTAGAACACAAGCTCTTTTGGGCAATTAAGATTGCTTCTGTTTTTGAGTTTTATTAGAATTCAAAGTCAAATCAATGATGTTGATACAATCACTTGCGACTCTATTTAAAGATAAAAATCAAGAGATATGTCATAATCCTAAATCAATTGAGATAGGTGTGTGAACTGATCCCCAAAGAAAGAAAAAAATAAATCAAAACCAATTAAAATATGAAGCTTGTGGAACACGTAACGCAACACCAACTCTCGTGTTCCACGACCAGTTAACACCAAATGATGCGCTGCATCAGGTCTCCCCAGGTGGAAGACGGTATGCTACTGAATCCGGCTCAGCATTGTTACCACGATTTGGGGGTAAGTACTTTTAACGTCCTGACCGCCACCTCTTAGTGGACTCCAAATCCACTTCCAGTCCATCGGTCTACTTTCCTTAATGGGCCTCACGTCCTCTCACTAGACCCGTGAGCCCATCCATATCTGACGGTTGGTTTGCTACCTCTAGGAGACTTTAAAGACTAGTTATCGTCCCTACAAATCACCACATGATCTTTTTCTGTGTTTTGTCCTCACTCGCACAGTTCCGACAATCACTTCCCGGAAGGTCACCCATCCTAAGACTACTCCAGCTCAAGCACACTTAACTTTGGAGTTCTCTCATGACCCTTGACCGAAAAGATAATTGCACTTTGGTGACATAGGTGGCCAAATTAATTCTTTTAAACCTCTCTGCAAGTTTCTGAAACCGGGGTGTCACAGTACTTCACGTTGAACTGAACACATCAGAGGTCTTCAAATGCGGAGGAAGGCGTAGACGATATGCATTTGGATTAATACGTTTCACAACCTCCATTGGCCCGATGTGCCTAGGTTTGAGCTTGTTGTACTCGCGAACTGTCAAACAGTCCTTTGTGATCACCACCCAAACCAAATCACAACAGCTCTCGTTGCTTGGCATCAGATGCATCCTTATACTTGGTCGTTTCTACTTGAGGTTCTCCCTAGCTTGTTGATGTTACTCCAAATATTTTACCTGAAAAGACCAGACAACAACTGAAAGTGCAAAGTTAATCAATGTAGTATTTTATGATCGATTCTACAAAGAGTAATAGCTAACACGAATTGAATTAAAAAGGAAAGAACTATGGCTAAGACTAAATAAGAGATTGGGGTTTTGGTTTTCCTAATATTTATTGCAAATAAAGAAAGCGTAAATACAAGCGGTTTAAAACTATAAGACTAAGGCGTTGGGCCTTGGGGAGTCATCTCATGGTTTTCATGGTTCTAAGAAATATTGTGTCAAGATCTAACAAGTAAATACTAATTTCGGTCTAGGTTCTCAACTACGAAACACTAATGAACCAACAAGCTATTATCATAGAATGAAAGTCAAAAGTCTTCATTCTCCGTTACGCAACTTACACAGGCAACGACGCATGTCAACCAGCTAGTAAAACAAGTTCAATACATTCACCAAACTCCGCAACTCAACTTACGCAGGTTACGACGCGAGGTTTCGGTATAACACTAGTTCGAAGAAGTAGGATAACACAGTTAACGCTCCCGTTCTCTAGATCAGCACTTGGTGATCAATCTAAGCACATGCATTAAGAACTCTATATAGAGCCGACAATAAGAACTAACAACTTAATTGAAGCGAACCATGAATTCCTCTTGATTCATCCCTATAAAACCCAACAAGTAAACTACTCGCTCATGATGCAAAGAAACAATATTGATATTATAAAATATAGCATCAAAAACGAATCAATAAACAAAAGGGGTTCAAAGGAAACTTCTCTAGTTGTCACAAAAGTAACTTGATTCCCAAAAATGATGAAAGTATGAAAGAGATTAGAACCAGTAGAGATTGGTGACTCCCAAGGTGAATGGCGATGGATTCCAAGAGGTTTTTCTTAATCAATGATACAAAGGTTTATATAACACTAGGTCCTAGGGTTTACAACAATATTAGTGTATATAATAACCGACATAAACAAAGCCCAACATGGATTGTTGGCCCATACACTAATACTCATCCGCACGAAAAACGTGGTACGCAAAACGCAAACTTTGCAATCATAAAATGGAACACGTTTCTCGTGGACACTTTTCAAGGATGGACAAATCATGTAAACAAACTCCTCCAGGCATAAACCTTAATCTTGAAAATAGGGGTGGAACATCAGCTTGGTCATTGGTAAAGGGAATAATAACATCCTGTGGATGCAAATCCTGCAATCTCCACAAATAATTGTCCTAATCTCGGACAGTCCACAAATTGGACTAAAAAGAAATTGACCTAAACACATGAGTGTTCCAAACAACTCCCCCGTAATGGTAAGACTATTACCAAATTCATAACTCAAACTCATGTAAACCATAAACCTATACCCAACATCATGAATTTAGATAAAAGAAAAACCCTCGATTAATTATTGCAAAAAGAAAACACAAAACCAATTTAATAAAATAAAAACCATATGACAGTACTCTTAAATTACAAACCCAAAATCCATTAATTAAATTATTAGGAAATAAATAAACTATGAATACTAACCAAAACCCATAAGCTCGTTTACTAAAAACCAAACGTGGACACAAATCCACACATCACATCATCTTCATCATCTCCGTCACCATTGTTTTCATCGGCTTCACATCCCATGATCATTGGGATCACAAGAACACTAAGACAGAAGCTTTAATTTAGATCCACAAGAATCGCCTCCTCTCATACCATGTAGAAACTAGAGAAAGGGTTTTGGGAAAAAATCATTACTATTATGTTGTCTTTCTTAATCAATTATACAAAGAGATTATATAACAGTACTAGGTCTTAGGGTTTACAACAATATTAGGATTCTTAACAACTGACATAAACAAAGCCCACCATGGAATTAGGGCCTCTCCACTGAGTCTCTGGTCGTCTCTAGGACTGCTACTGGAGGAGTGGATGGATGTAAAACGAAACAAAATGGAAGCACACCTCAAACCTTAGGTCTTAAAGAGTATGTATAGGGTTTTATTTTGGATTAGGGTTTGTAAGGGTAAAAACATATTTTCTTCTTGAGTGCAGGACAATGGGCAGAGAAAGAGGGTTCTGAAACGTGGTGCAGCCTTTGGCTGGGCCGCCGTGATGATTGCTGGTCAGGCCTTCAATAAAAGCACATCGGTTGGATGCTTCTCTTTACCTCGGTTCATAACACGTCTCAGTAAAACGGTCATATCTTCGGGATGACTGAACGGGATGACTTGATTCTACTTCGAGGAGCAAGATGACTCTTCCAGATTTCCAGAGACACTAAGCATGATATAATTTGAGTTTTGGAAGTTCTTCAAAAGTGGCATGTACTGTAAAGCACTGAATCTGTCCTGAAACATGTTTTCCTTGACTTTTGGTCCAATTTGATATAAAACCTGTAAAACCTTCTTAAAACCTGAAATACTTGATAATAGACCTTTTATACCTGAAATCTTATCAAACTCATCCTAAATGCATATGAAAACTATAGCTAATATGGGTAAAATAATGATGTTATCAATTCCCCCAGACTTAGAATTTGTTTGTCCTCAAGCAAACAATAAAAAAAAAGTCATTGAAAAGAGGTTTTAAAATAATTGGAATTCACATCTTTTGGAATATCGTCTTTGCACTCTTTGTTGACTTGACATTAAGAACTTACGTTTGTAATCGCCTATGAAAATAATCAACGCTCCTTAATCCCAAAATTCTTAGGAGTTTCCAGAATCTCCATTGTCATCTCTTTAAATAAATTAAAGCAATAATAAAAGGTGAAATCTTACCTAGGGAAAATCGATCAAAGGCTTGTCGACTCTCTTCAAACAAAAACTTTCTTTGTATGATTCATTTCCTCTCCCTTTTCTCACTTCCAAGGAATCTATTTCTCCCTAATTTTCTAGGGTATTAATTTTTTTTTATATAGATCCCTTGCTCTTTTTCTTTGGACATGTTTCTATGAAATCCAAAGTATGCACGGGTTTACGCGACATCCCTTGGCTCAATTCTTTGGTACCTATATCCTTATTTATTTTTATTTTTTCTTCTCTTATTTTTTTAGAGTTTCGAAGGGAAAAGAGAGGGGAACATACTTTTGAAGAAGTCCAATGTCTTGTGTGGCTTGAATGTACAGATCTAGTCCAATGTGTACCAAATCCCATGGCTTGATAATTAAGTCCAGTTTAGGTCCTATAAAAGTTAGAGACAACGTTAGATCATCCGAATATCCATCAAATAGGGACTTTGGGGATTGTTGAGTCGGCTCACAGTCTTTCCAAACTTTGTTTCTGTTGTCAAGCATAATCAAGAGTCATAAGAGTGTTAATCCAAATCAAATAAACCGTTAGAATAAGATCATAATCCCCTACTAGTTTTGACTCAATAAAAAAAATGTGACTTGATAAAAGCATTAAAATTATTGATGTAAAAAGTGAAAAAAGGTTTCAAGTCAACAAAATAAAAGTAGCATTAGTATAGGATGGAACATCCTTCCCCCTAGGCTTAAATCATACCGTCCTCGGTGGGAAAAAAGAAAGAGTTGAGGATTAAAAATCATAGGGAAAAGTTTAGGGTTTAAGAACAATGTCACCTTGATGGAATGATGTTGTGTCGACTCTTACACCATTAATGGTTACCCAAAATATGTCTTAGAATTCGAGTATGGTAATGAAAATGTGGTGACTAACCGTTTGTAACTTCCTTTGGTTGCTTGACCTCGAGTTTGAACTATGCTAAGTTCAAGATTTTTTTATCTTGTTTACACACAAAGCCCGAGACTGCGATATGGTTGTGGGTAAATTCTGCTTGACAAAGCTTAGAGTCTCAACTCCTAATGTGATCACCAAGTAAAAACTGCAACAAACTTCTCAAGGAACGATTTGTAACTTCGATTTGATCGTCACTTTGAGGGTGGTAGGCGGTGCTCATATCCAAAGATGTGAGTAGTAACTTCCAAATAGACCGCCAAAAGTGGCTCATAAAGCAGGAATCATGGTCCAAAACAATCGACAAAGGAAGACCGTGTAACTGATATATCTCTTGGAAAAAAGTGTAGACACATTCACAACATCGATCATCTTCTTGTAAGGGATAAAATGAGCCATTTTAAAAAAATGGTCAACCATCACAAAAATCGAGTCGTGGCCCCTTTGTGTTCGAGGAAGTCGAAAAAAAAATCCATGCTAATGTGCGTCAATGGCTGCGTAGGGATAGGTAAGGGTAAATACAAACCTGCATTAGAAGACTTACCTTTGGCCTTTTGGCAAACATGACAATGTTCGACAAAACGTTCCACATTCTGCCACAATTATGGCCAAAAATATGAAGCGGTGATGAGTTCCAAAGTTAGATCACGCCCCACATGTCCTTCCATGTGTAATTCATATATGATCTGAAAACACAAGCTAAAAGCAGGAACACACACTCGCAGCCCTTTAACCAAAAAGCCATCTTGAATCAAATAGTCAGCATTCAGCCTTTTAAAATTGATAAAAAAATGACCCATAGAATACATGTCCGCAATGGCTTGAAAGTCAAACACCGCGGGATGGATAGAGGCGAGCAAACTGTGACGAAGGCTCATAGCGTCGGCCATGCAGTTTGTTGCAACAGACTGGTGACGGATAAAAAACGTAAACCGCTAGAGGAAGTCTATCCATGTTGAATAATGAGCCAAGACCTTTGCTTGGCTATCTAAATGTCGTAACACATGATGATCCGTGAAAAGAACAAAATCACGGTGAACAAGGTAGTGGCACCTTTGTTTAATAGCTTGGAAAATGGCATAAAACTCACTGCATATGTGCTATAACGAAGACGTGCTCCCAAGAGCTTTTCACTAAAGAAGGCAAATGGTTTACCTTGTTTGCTAAGAATAGCCTCAATACCCAATTTTGAAGCGTCGCAGTGCAGCTCGAAGGTAAGAAAAAACATCCGGCAAAATCAAGATGGGAGCAGATGTAAACTTGTGTCTAATAGCCGTAAACGCATCATCAGCCTCACGCGTCCACAGAATTTTGCCTTCTTTCATACAACCAGTAATCGGAGCCATAATCGTACTAACATGAAGCACAAAACGTTGGTAAAAGGAAGCAAGGTCATGGAAGCTGCAAACCTTTGTTAATGTGCGTGGGACTGGCAAGGAACGAACAGCTTTGACTTTAGATTGATCCATGGACAACCCTTGATCAGAAATGACGTAACCCAAGAAAAGAACTTCTTTCGTACCGAACTCACATTTTTGCTTGGCTGCAAACAGTTTCTCCCGACGAAGAACAAGCAAGACATCCCAGAGATAAGAAAGATGTTCATCCACCGACCGACTAAAAAGAAGAATGTCATTAAAATAATCCACCACGAATTTACCAATAAATGGACGCAAGGCCTGATTCATGACACACATGAATGTGCTTGGAGCATTTGACAACCCAAAAGACATAACCAGCCGTGCAACAAACTTTCCCAAGTCTTAAAAGCCGTATTCCATTCATTCCCCAACTTAATATGAATCTGATGATAACCGATCTTCAAATCGATCTTAGAAAAAATAGAAGACTTACCAATATGATCAAGAAGATCATCTAGCCGTGGAATTATAAGCCTGTAGCGGACCGTGATCTTATTAACAACATTGATATTACACACATGCACCAGGTTGGCGTTACGGAAGTGTTGAGTGAGGGTTTGGGTCAAGGTGTTAATGTGGCGTTTAGTGTTTCTTGATGAGACGCAAGTAACATCTCCCAAAACTCAGCCCAATTGAAGGTGTTATCAGCTGCCTCTCCATCGCCGACGTCTGGTTTAGGAGGCATCATTGAGACAGAAAAATCGCTGCCAAAAACGATAAGAATCTGATACCAACTAGTGTAGAGGTGGAATCTTAGTTAAGGGATTTGGAGCTCTATTTTATGATCAGAAAAATAGAGCACTTGTAAACAGCAAATAGGGAAGGTGGTAGCGGTGAGACGAGGATGATGAATGATGGATTGGTGAAGGTGAAGGTGAGACGAGACGGAACCGATATGAGAGTCCTCCTCTCAGGGCTTGGAACATAAACTCTTTTGGAAAATTAAGATTGCCTCTGTTTTTGGGTTTTATTAGACTTCAAACAAGTGATGTTGATACAGTAACATCCGCGAACAAAAAAGTGTGGTTTTGGGGTGGGTGTCGATCGACACCAGGGGGAGTTTCGATCGATACCAGCTATTTCCGGTTCAACCGGGTTGGATTATATTGCCGATTTGGTCCTGTTTGGTTCAAGTGGAATCGCTAACTGACGTATTTAAGGGAGGAGGTCGACGTTGGGAGAAGGAAAAACCTATTTTTGTCGCCTCCTTAGCTTTTGTCGTTCCTAAAAAGAGAGAAGGAGAATAAGAGAGTGTTCGTATGAGTTTTGGGGTTTCTTGGCTGGTTTTAGTGAGATATGTTGTTGTGGAGAGGAGAGATGTTGATGGGATCAAAGGAGAAGCTTCCTAAAGTGTGGATTCTTCGTTTTTTAGGCCTGATCTTCCTACAAAAGAGGTGAGTGCATGACCATGGCTGATCTAAGCCTGTGATCTCTTTTGTTTTGCTTGTTTGGTGTTGTTTTGGTGTTTTTCTTGTTTTTTACTGAATGCTAAAAGGTTTTTATGGTTTCCTATGGCCTTTGGGCGAGTTTTGGACGGATTGGAGATGGTTTGAAACAGAGATTTGACGATCGGCTTCGAGCAGAATGTATCTGCGGAGCCGGTGTTGATCGACACCAGGTGGGTGTCGGTCGACACCAAGGAGGTGTGTCGATCGATACTATTGGATAGTGTCGGTAGATACCAGCAGTCAGTGTCGGTCAACACTAACCTGGTGTCGGTAGACACCAGCAGTCAGTGTCGGTTGACACTAACCATGTGTCGGTCGACACTAAACTTATCCGACACTTGTTTCCTAGTTTGTTGTATTTTTTTTGTGTGTGTTTGTGTTTGCTTAACATTGGAATCTCAGTTGCTTGTGTGTATAGCCCAGTAGATGGAAGAAATTCTTCCTTGAGTGTTTATGACAATACTCATGCATCTTAATTTGTGTTTGTGGTGCAGATAAAGGCAAAGTATGATTCTGGAATCAAGGCGATGAGGAGGAGAATGCTCTAGGAGCTTGATTGATTGTGATCTAGCTATTGTTAGGTTGCTAGAGTTGAGTTGATAGAACATTGTAGGATGTTGGAATTTGATATTGACTTTATTAGTTATTGTATTATTTCATTGTTGGATTTCTCTTGGTTTAATGGTATTGTTTAGTTATTCGCTGTTGATGATTGATGTTATGTTGTTAGTGGGTATGAAACCACTAGAGATTATACTATATATATATATATATAAAATGGTGTTTTAGATACAATACTTGCGACTCTATTTAAAGATAAAAACTAAGAGATAAATCCTAATTCTAAATCAATTGAGATATGTTTTGTGAACTTATCCCCAAATAAAGAAAATTTTTTTTTTAACCAAATTAAAATAGAAGCTTGTGGAACACGTAACACAACACCGACTCTCGTGTTTCACGGCCCATTAACACCAAGTGATGTGCTGCATCACCATCGCCACCACCATCTACTTGGCGATGACCATATTCCATTTCTAATGAGAGACCCCCAGGGACCGCATGCACGTCGCGAAATGGTTTCTCAATTAGATTAATCTATTTCTTCAAATGTTGCACCGCTTGCTCTACATTAATGAGATGAACAAAAATGTCTTTCACAAATTCTACTTTAACATCTTCTCATCTTTTTTATATTGTGTTTTCGTATGTTTGGACATGTCCACTCAAGTTTTTGATTGCTTGTAAATACTAAAATACTATATAATTCAGCGAATATATATCCCTTTACCTTTATATATATATATATATATATCATAGTCATACGTTCTGAATTGCCAGCTAGGTTACAAGTCCCTTCTATCAAGAGTGATTCTCGTAACCCTATATTCATCAATCCAAACTGTCTCCAGAATGAGATTAGATAGCGCCGATTTTCTATTTATTCAATTTCGCTGAGACCAAGGTAAAAACACAAGAGCTATGCAATTGAGATCTTTAAATCAAATAACACACAGGGATTCAAAAACTCTCTTTACATTTATTAGAAAATAAGTTTTACAAGGTTTCTCCATAACTATATTTTCTAACTCTTTCTCTCAAGTTCTTAGATCACAACTTAGATCTAAGAAGCTTACAAAATTCTTTAGCCTTTCTTAAATCTTCAAGCTATTCTTTTTAAAAGCTTAAGATTCAACTGCTAAAATCTCTCTGTCTATGAAGTGCTGATCTTCTCTCAAGACCCAGCCCCATATTTATACTAATTGGACTCAACCATAAAACAGGCTAATTCCTAATTCTAAATAAACGAGTAATTGTTAATTTCCTTTTTTTTTACAATTTAAAAAATTAACAATCTTTGTAAACCTTCCTTTTATCTTCATAACAAGAAAGTTTTTACTCTTCCAGAATCTTCTTCTTGCTTCTCATGCCTTTGCTTGACCACCCGAATAGATTTCCTTTTATACTTCTTGAACTTTAACCTGCTGATCCATCTTTTGCACTACCATAGTTTCTAGTACATCATCACCTATGTCAAAGAATGCATCTTCAATCTTCCCCTTTTTAACCGTATGCTTCTTCAAGCATTCATGATCCAATAATTCTCAGCAATTTCAAACTCATAAACGTATTTATCAAAAGTCTGACTAAGAACTCTGACATAAGCATCAAATTGAAAACATCCAAATGACAAACAAAATGCAAATTGTTTTAGAGTTTCAAAAGATGAACCAAAAACCAAAAACACAAAATTAGCTTTGATGCTCCCCCGCAAATCGACACTCTCCCATAAACTGATCCTTCTCCCCTGCTTGAAAAGCATACCGGTTAAAAACCAATTAGATCATCTTCGACATAGGATGATTCTGTGTCAAACGATGAACCACTCCCGAAAGAGTTTGTAGCACACGAGCTGTATCAATCAACGCTCCATCACTAACTCTGGATCATTTTGATCAATCAATGGCATACGAATACTCCCAAGCTCATCATCAATATAATTCTGACCAGAAGATGCAACAGGAGGTGATTCAACCGTGATAGGTGGAACATAAAAACTGGGAAATTCAGGAAACTTATTAGCATAAGCCTTTCCAATACGAACATCCTTCCGGTAAGCTACAAGCTTGATATAGACTTCAGATTCAGTTGTCTCTGGCTGCTTCTGATGTATGAGAACCTTAAAAATAGTGATATGTCTATATTTTGTCTCTCCCTAGCCTATATTTTGTCTCTCCCTAGCATATATTTATCATGCATTTAGCTAGGATAACTCATTGTTTTGCATCATTTTCTAGTCCTTTCTATACATTTTGCATGTCTAGGTAGTTCTTGCATCATCCTTGCATACATTGTGCAGTTCAGAGTATTTCAGGTATCTAGGAGACGTCGGGAACACATCACTCGACCCATCCGCTGCACAACACTCCTGGAACCGTCTCTCGAGACAATCACACAACCCCGATCGAGCCCCTCTCTCGAGCCAGTCTCATCCGCTTGATCGAGCCACCCCGTTCGAGCCGTTCCACTCGATTGGGATTTAACTTTCGGCGTCTTCATATAGGTTATAGGGAATTGAGTCATCTTTCCAAAGGCGTTTATTTCAAGCCAATCGGAGGTGTGTTTCAAGATTTATCATCGTTTTAGTCGATGCGTATACACCCAGCTCGAGCCAACACCACCCCGTTCGAGCCGTTCTACTCGAGTGGGATTTAGCTTTCGACGTCTTCATAACAATTTTATGGAATTGAGTCATCTTTCCAACGCGGTTTATCGCAAATCAATCGAAGGTGTGGTTCAAGAGTTATCATCATTTTAGTGGATGCATATACACCCAGCTCGAGCCAAAACCACTCTGGATCAAGTCAACACCACTCTGGTTCGAGCCAACACCCCTCCACTCCATCCAGTCGACCTCGCTCGATCTAGCCTCACCACGCATCACTCGACTTCACTCGAGCCATCTGGGTCGAGCCACTAGACGCACACCGACTCATTCGCACATGTTAGGAAGACTTTCTTATACGCTTCAGGAGATTCCCAAACCGAGTCTTCACCTTGTCGTTTTAAGTTTTAGGGATTTACATGTTTTTACTATAAATACATTTTGTTAAGTCTTGGCTGAAAACATCTTTTTTTTTTCGTTTTGTGTTATTAAGGTTTTACCTAGCGACCTAAAACGTTCTCATCCTTTGTATTATGATATCTTTTAGTTTATTGAGTTTTTGCATTTGATTTCTTCTACAAAGTTGGTCATCTCATTTTTATCTATCTTACTATGATTGATTCAATTTTTCCGAATTCATATCTTTGATGATGATTTGTGGATCTGAGTAGTGTGACTATTCTTGAGGATGGGATAGATTAGGTGGAGGATCTTAGTATGTAGGGTGTTTAAGCTTAGATTCGTATGATTCTCTTCTGAACTAGAGTTAGAAATACTAGTTTCTCTCTGATCAATTAGAACTAGGTCTTAGACATTTCCACACCCAAAAGGTGTTTGATGAAATGTCTGACCAACTAGTACCAGAGACTTACATTCCTAGCCTAAGAGATTAGTTGTCTAGGATGTTTGTTGACGTGAATGAACTTATCTGTCATGCCATGCTTGATCATGTTTTTCTAGCGAGAGCTAGGTTTGGAAGTGGTTGAGTCTGAGTAGCTTCTGTCAAAAGATTGGATTAGCTAAGTCGTGATGTTCATTGTTTAGGGATAGTTTGCTTGTGGCATGTTAAACACTCTGTAGACTAGGATACTCCACCGACATTGATTACCCCATCCTAAGGACATTTATCATTCTGATTTTTATTACATTCCTGAGATTGTTTCGCTTCTTGCTATTTAATTCTTGCTTAGACTCGTTTTCTGTTTTCATTCATTTTCGCTCCTTGTCTTACATTCTTGTTTCTAGTCTTGTAGCTTATTTTCGCTTTGCATTCTGATCATCCTAGGATTGTTAGATAAATACACTCTCTTTGGATTGGCTTGACTTGTGAAATCTTGATTGCATCTTGAGTGACTAGCATCATCCCATTTGGATTGACACCTTTTGTACTACAACTACATAAGGTTAATTGGGATCTGTTAGGATAGACACACAAAAAACCTAGTATCAAATAGTCCTAGGAANTTTAGTTTATTGAGTTTTTGCATTTGATTTCTTCTACAAAGTTGGTCATCTCATTTTTATCTATCTTACTATGATTGATTCAATTTTTCCGAATTCATATCTTTGATGATGATTTGTGGATCTGAGTAGTGTGACTATTCTTGAGGATGGGATAGATTAGGTGGAGGATCTTAGTATGTAGGGTGTTTAAGCTTAGATTCGTATGATTCTCTTCTGAACTAGAGTTAGAAATACTAGTTTCTCTCTGATCAATTAGAACTAGGTCTTAGACATTTCCACACCCAAAAGGTGTTTGATGAAATGTCTGACCAACTAGTACCAGAGACTTACATTCCTAGCCTAAGAGATTAGTTGTCTAGGATGTTTGTTGACGTGAATGAACTTATCTGTCATGCCATGCTTGATCATGTTTTTCTAGCGAGAGCTAGGTTTGGAAGTGGTTGAGTCTGAGTAGCTTCTGTCAAAAGATTGGATTAGCTAAGTCGTGATGTTCATTGTTTAGGGATAGTTTGCTTGTGGCATGTTAAACACTCTGTAGACTAGGATACTCCACCGACATTGATTACCCCATCCTAAGGACATTTATCATTCTGATTTTTATTACATTCCTGAGATTGTTTCGCTTCTTGCTATTTAATTCTTGCTTAGACTCGTTTTCTGTTTTCATTCATTTTCGCTCCTTGTCTTACATTCTTGTTTCTAGTCTTGTAGCTTATTTTCGCTTTGCATTCTGATCATCCTAGGATTGTTAGATAAATACACTCTCTTTGGATTGGCTTGACTTGTGAAATCTTGATTGCATCTTGAGTGACTAGCATCATCCCATTTGGATTGACACCTTTTGTACTACAACTACATAAGGTTAATTGGGATCTGTTAGGATAGACACACAAAAAACCTAGTATCAAATAGTCCTAGGAAAAACTAACCAACGATAATCCCATTTCTTAATTTTAGACAACTCGATCACCTGATCAAAAACCATTTTACCAAAATCAAAACGAATCCCCTTGAAAATCTTTTAGACAAGTCTAGCCCATTTTTCAGATACATGATTCCTATGGGATTATGGTATCCAGTTAAAGCTTGAGATGTTGAACAAAGCCACAAATGCAGCTGGCAAATCTCTGGGAGTCATATCCTCCCACGAAATATCATCTTCTCCACTCAGTGCTTCAGCAACTTTTATGAGGCTAAGTAGATCAACAGCTGCATCAGCTTGTTTTTCTGCTTCAGTTAAAGGAGGCTGATGAAAAGCTCTATTAATAGTAAGTGGAGAAAAATCATAAGACTGACAACGAACAACTACTTCTACTCCATCAGCTGAAGCTCTGACAGGGAGATTTTCATAAAACTCTGCAATTACTTCCTTCACATAACAAGCTAAGACTTCAACACTAGCTGATATACTCATTCTCTTTATCAAATCAAGATAACCCCATTCATCCTTACCATCAAGATCCACCAAACGCTCTTCTGTAATTCCTCGAGAAACAAAAATATTGTACCTTGTCTGAGCCGGTGAATCAACCTTTGATTTTGATCTTCTGCGTGTTGAGCTTGATTCCCCTGTTCTTCTCGCTTTCTTTGATGATGCATGCCCAAGATTCTTGTGAATTTTCTTCCTTTTAGCCATCCGCTCAATCTGTTCTTGAACCGAAACTCATGTAGGATCAATTTCTTCATCCGAAAACTCAAGTGCCGATTCCTTTCCCTTCCGAGATTTATTGACTTGATCAGTCTCAATCCCAACCTCCGACTCATCAACTCGACTTCCTCTGATTTATTCAGATCCTTATCACACGCTGTCCCAAACGAATCTTCATCTTTGTCTTGAGCCTTCTCTGTTGACGATGAGTCTTCAGAGTATGGATCCAAACCCGGTGCATGTTCAAACTCTTCAATTTCTTCATCAATCAGTTGCGGACAATTTTTGTCAACATCGACTCGAATCTCAGATCTATTTCTTTTTGCAATCAATCTTGTGCACTTCGCTCTCACCGTTGTCGCAAATCAAAGCTTCTTCTCTTCGGCAAGCGAATTGCTCTTATGTTTTTTTTAAGTCTCTTATTCTTCTTCTTTAACAATATATTCTGATTCAACTTTTGACAATGATGCAGAATTTTGTTTCTTACTTAACCAAGAGATTAAGTTATTTCCTAGAAAGAAACAACTCCCACTACTACTCTTCCGATCATCCATACTACCAGCATAGTCTGCATCATAATATCCTACTAATCTTGAATTTGACCCTTTTGACAACCATAGTCCAAGATCGAGTGTTCCTTTGACATACTTAATGATTCTTTTCACAGCTTCTAAATGAGACTGCTTTGGTTTTGCTTGATATCTCGCACAAAATCCTACACTGAAGCACAAATCATGTCTGCTTGCTGTTAAGTATAACAGACTTCCAATCATCCCTCTATATAAAGTAATATCCACATCATGACCTTTCTCATCTTTTAATAACTTCTTCGATGTACTCATAGGCGTTACTGCTTCTTTGCAGTTGTCTAACTTAAACTTTGATAGCAGCTTCCTTGCATAGGTGCTTTGTGACACAAATATTCCTTTATCCGTTTGAGTGATCTGCAACCCCAGAAAACACTTTAATTCTCCAACTAAGCTCATCTCAATCTCTCGAGACATATTCTCCACAAACTTATTCACCAAATCTTGCCATGTGCTTCCAAAGATGATATCATCCACATAAATTTCTACAACCATGATATCCTGCTCAACAGTCAATACAAATAGAGTCTTGTCCACATTTCCCCATTCATAACCTTGTTGTAGTACAAAATTAGTCAGCCTTCCATACTATGCCTTTGGAGCTTGTTTCAGACCACATAAAGCTTTCTTTAGGCTATACACATAACCTGGATTTCCAAATCCTTTAAGCTGTTCCACATACACTTCCTCTTGTAAGATCCCATTTTTTTTTTGTTTGTGCACCAATATTTTATATCAAACTAAGCATCCTTCAAGGAGGGAGATGTTACAAAGAGAGGAGCCAAAGCTAACAAACTCCCTGATGCAAAAGCAAGAACAATGAAAAAATAAAAGCAGATAGATTGATAGAACAAAGTACTCCTAACACTTCGACAATAACTAAAATCGCAGAGTTCTCGAACATTGATAATAATAGAGCAGAAATGTGAAAGGTTACTTTGGACAACACCAAAACCACAAGGGGAGATGTTGCACGAGATTGAATCTTTCCATAGAGGGAAGCAATACAATCCTCAAATGGGCTGCAGAGACAAAGGTGACAGGGCACCAAGCTGACGAGCCGGTAAGAACAACAGATAAAGAAATCTCTGGGAAGCATCCTTCAAGATCAAAGGCTGGCCGCGCAACACAACAGCAGTAGCTTAAACGCCATGGAAGCAAGGATGAAAGGTGAATGCTTTTCTCCAATAAACTAAACAAGGAAGCAAACAAAGGATAGAGGATATAAGTATATCCAATCCAACAAAAGTTCTGGATAGAAGTATATCCAAAACACAAATATCTTCGAACACTGGCGCCTCTTACGCACACTGGTGACTCCCATCGCAGAATGAAGTACACCCTGAACGGCCTCACAAAGAGCAGACAAAGGCAGTCAATCCATGCTCTTTTAGTGGAGCAGAAACACAACCCCACTAAGGAGAAAGCAGCAGCACATATCAAGGTAGTATTGAACCAAGCCCACCAAAAAATCAATCTTAGGGGTCTCCGGACAAGACTTAGCATATCCGAGAAACCATCACGGCGGCGGAACGGAAGGGGGGGAGCAAAGGACTAACCGAAGGACACCATCAAGATCTGGTACTTTGGGTTGAAAAACGAGGCAGAAACGAGGCAGAGAGAGGGTAGGGGGAACCGGTAAGAAAACCGTCCTTGACAGAGACTAGCAGTTGAGTCTGATAGAATGGTTTGTCCAAACAACATTGAGGGAAAACCCAACCCAGATCTGGGAAGAGACACGGTAATACCTAGACAAAAACCGGAGAAGAATCCGGTACAAAGAGTGACTCCGGAGGGCCTGGTAAGACGAATGCCGAGAACAGACGGAGAAGATAGACCACAGAGGAAGTAGCTCCAGAAAGGAAACCGAAATTGCGATTTGAGAAAGAGCTTGAAATGTGACGAGATTGAAACGAGACGAGCTTGGATTTGACGGGAGAGAAACAGAAATACAATACAGAGGCAGGGTCCGACGCCGACGAGCCATGGCTATACCGGTGCCGGAGATCGGGAGCTCTCTTGACGACTGGGGAATGACGAGCGGCTAGGGCGACTCTTTCTTTTTTTCTCTATTTTTTTTTCACATAGATCCCATTTAAAAAGGCACTTTTAACATCTATTTGAAATACCTTGAAATTCAATATGCATGCCATACCTAGAAAAAAAATCATATTGATTCAAGTCGTGCTACTGGAGCAAATGCTTCTTCAAAATCAATACCTTCTATCTGTATATATCCTTGAGCTACTAACCTTGCCTTGTTCCGAATCACCATTCCTTTCTCATCAGTTTTGTTCTTGAAAATCCACTTTGTTCCAATTACATTTATGTTGTTAGGTCGAGGAACTAGCTTTCATACTTCGTTTCGCTCAAACTGCTCCAACTCTTCTTCAATAGCTATAATCCATGAGTTATCATTAAGAACCTCATCATGATTTTTTGGCTCAAAGAATGAAACAAAACACTTAGAATGAACTTTTTCCCAACTTGCAAAATTGCTTTCCATTTTCTTAAAGTCAATCTTAACTCCTCTGCTTTTCATACCATCCTTAAGATCTCCTATGACATCAGATGCTGAGTGCTTTTTATGAATTTGCAGCAGAGGTTCTTGACTTTTTACCACTTCTTCTTTAGTCTTAGCTTCTGATTCTTTATTTCACTTGTAGCTGGCTCCTCTGAATCACAGTCTTATTCACACCCTTTCCATAGGTTAAAAGAATAATCATCGAAGACCACATCGACTTATTCCACTATAGTACCCAACCTCTTGTTGTAAATTCTGAATGTTGTACTACTTTCTGAGTAAACCAGAAAAATTCTTTCAACATTTTTGGAATCAAACTTTCCAAGATAATCTTTGTCATTTAGGATATAACACTTGCATCCAAACACATGTAAATAGCTCAGATTTGGGACCCTTCCCTTCCAAAGCTCTATGGAGTCTTAGTTGAATTCTTTCTCACATAAACTCGGTTTATAATGTAACAAGCAGTATTCAATGCTTCTGCCCAGAATTTTTGTGAAATATGATTTCCATGTATCATTGCAAGAGCCATTTCTTGTAAGGTTCTATTCTTCCTCTCAACTACTCCGTTTTGCTGAGGTATCCTTGGAGCAGAGAATTGATGTGAAATTCCATGATTTTCACAAAACACTCTCATTGCTTCATTCTGAAATTCTCCTCCATGATCACTCCGTATCTTTTTCATACCTCCTTTCTCATTAATAAGTTGCAATGCCCGAATTTTGAAACTCTCCATGGTGTCTAATTTCTCGCGAATGTACCTAACCCATGTATATCTTGAGTAATCATCAACTAGTACGAACGCATATTTCTTCTCAGTTATACTCTCTGTTTGCATTGTCCCCATTAGGTCCATATGAACCAAATCTAGAACATCTTTAGATTGTACATCAGGAACCTTCTTGTGTTGAATCTTTACTTGCTTTCTTTGATTACATGGTCCACATACCATTCGATCAACTCCTTTAATATGAGGTACTCCTCGTACTATCTCATTGTTGACTAGAGTAGTTAAGTTTCTGACATTCATATGTCCAAGTCTTTCATGCCATAAATTAAGATCATGTTGTGTTGAATAACACACATCCGAATTGTTATACCACATATAGCAATTGTTTCCAGATCGTCTTCCTTTTAGCACCACATCCTTTTCTTCATTAACAGCTTTGCAATCAACTTTGGTGAATGATACTGTTAACCCTTCATCACACAGTTGACTTACACTTATTAGGTTTGCTTTCAACCCTTGAACTAGATAGACATTTATTAGCTTAGGCAAATTTGTGTCATATGTTCTTCCTTTTCCTTGAATATCTCCATGACCTCCATCTCCGAAAGTAACTTTACCGCCTCTGATTCTTCTAAAGTCTTGTAAGTAATTTTGTGTGCCTGTCCTATGACGTGAGCAGCCACTGTCAAAATACCAAGGACTGTCATTGTCAGGTTCTTCTGTTATTAATGCCATGTTGCATCTGAAGTTTTCACCTGTAGTAGACTTTGTAGCTTCTCTTGACATAGTTTGATATTTGTCAGACTTCCTTATCCAAATATGATTATGAATTTTATTCCCGAAAAACTTCCCTTGTCGCTTGAGTCTCTGAACCTTCTCCCAATACTTGTAACAGAAAAACCTTATGTGTCCATACTTCCCACAATAATAACATCCGCTTGTTCTATTTTGATGATTTGCTACTGAATCTGTTGCTGGAATGTTCAGCCCACCTGACACAAATCTAGTTTGTCTTGTATTCATTGTTGTTCAATCATCAAAACCAAAACATCTATGAGCCTTCTCTATTCTTCCATAGCTTAAGATCTCATCTAATTGCTTAGTTCCTGCAAACATGTGAATCTTCTTATGTTGTTGCTCAAGCTCTGTTTGTAACTTTTCCGATTTTTCTTTCTCTGCATTCAAATCTTTTTCTAGTTCATCACGTCGTTTAGCCAGGTTAAGTTTTTCTTTAATTAGTGACACACTCCCTTGGCTAAGTTTCTTCTCAGATTCCAACACATCCTGAAGAGTTTTAACAAGACTGGCAAGACGAACATTCTCCTTTACTAATCTCTGATTTTCTTTACCAAGACTAATGAGAGTGCTTCGAACCTCATTATAGCTTTCTATAAAATCATCTTCTAGTTCTTCTTCAGAGTCTGAAATTTCTTCACCATTGACAAACTCTGTAATACCTAGATAAGCTACAAAATTCAGAATCTCTTCTTCATTATCTTCCTCAGTATCTTCCTCCTGACTAATCAAATACTTCTCCTTTCGACTTACACATTCTTCTTGAGTGTGTCCTAAACCTTTGCACATAGAGCATTTTTTTTTCTCGTCTTCTAACTGTAGGACATTCCCAAATAAAGTGTTTGTAGTCTTTGCACTTGTGGCACTGCATCTCTGATTTTCTTGTGATTTTGCTTTCTTCTCTAGATTTCTTATATGGTGTGAACTTTTTCTGACTTTGTCCTTGTTCTACTCTCTTAAGTACACGATCAAACCTGCGAACCAATAGACTAACTCGATCATCATCTTCTAATTTATCTTTGTTCTCACATGCTGTCAAGGCCACACCTTTAGTATTTTTGACTCCTCCCAACTCCATCTCATGAGCCTGTAGCATCCCTACTAATTCTGCAAAACTCAGATCCTCTATTTTGTTTGATACACACAGTGCAGTTTTGTATGCCATGAATTTTGTTAGTAAGCAGCAAAGAAACTTCTTAACCAGCTTCTGATCTTTGTATATCTTTCCTAGGGTTACAGCTTCCTGAGCCAAGGTGCTGATTTTAGAGCTGAAATCATATATTGATTCATGTTCTTCCATTCTCAAGTTTTCAAAACGTGATGCCAGCATGTATTTTCTTGAACTTTGAACCTTTGTCGTGCCTTCATATTGAACTTGAAGAATATCCCAAGCTTTTTTTGCTGTTTCACAACCCTGAATTAATTCAAATTGTTTCCTTCCTACGCTGCAGTGAATAGCTGTATGAGCTCGTGAGTTGTATTTTGACTTCTTCAACACGTCTTCAGTCCAATCTTCCTCCGGTTTAGCTATCCTTGTTCCCTTTTCATCCTTGATCATTGGTTCTTCCCACTTCACAAGAATAGTTTTCCATGCAAGTCGATCTATACCACCAATAATGGATTTCATTCTTGATTTTCAAAAATCATAGTTCCCATCATCTAGAATAACCTTGTTGTTGTTGAGAAGATCACCGTAGCTCTCCATCTTTTCCGCAGGATCTCACCCGTATTAAATCCTTACAAGTGTAAGCTCTGATACCAATTGAAAACGCAAGAGCTATGCGCTTGAGATCTTTAAATCAAATAACACATAAGGATTCAAGAACTCTCTTTAGATTTATTAGAAAATAAGTTTTACAAGGTTTTTCCTTAACTCTATTTTCCAATACTCTCTCTCAAGTTCTTTTTTTTTTGTCAAACACTCTCTCAAGTTCTTAGATCACAACTTAGATCTAAGAAGCTTACAACACTCCTTAGCCTTCTTTGAATCTTCAAGCTATTCTTTCTTAAAGCTTAAGATTCAACTGCTAGGATCTCTCTATATATGAAGTGCTGATCTTCTCTCAAGACCCAGCCCCCTATTTATACTAATTGGACTCAACCATAAAACAGACTAATTCCCAGTTCTAAATAAACTAGTTATTGTTAATTTTTTTTTTTTTTTACAATTTAGGAAATTAACAATCTTTATAAAACTTCTTTTTATCTTCATAACAAGAAAGTCTTTACTCTTCCAGAATCTTCTACTTGCTTCTCATGCCTCTGCTTAACCGCATTAATAGATTTCCTTTTATACTCCTTGAACTTTAATCTGCTGATCCATTTTTTGCACTATCATAGTTTCTAGTACATCATCTATGTCAAAAAGTGCATCTTCACAAAGGATTCAACAATCTTTTGAAACGAAGACGGAAGATTTTTTGTTGTCGTGGTAATTTACGCTATTTTTTTTAGTGTATTTAATATATATATATATATACATATCTTTATTAAAGGTAAAATTACATTTGAAATCGTGTTGAGGGATCAGAAAAGAAAATTACGTGGTATGATGGTATCTTTAGTTGCATAAAAATTATGTTGTGTATTTTTCTTAAAACAATGAAACAACTTCCAAACCATTATTTTATTAGCCCAATCATTCATCAATCAAATCAATTATGTATATGAATTAAAATATATCTAAGACTCATACTTACACACCTACCATAACTAGGATCCTTAGTAACAATTCTACCAGTATTATTGAAACTACACGCCTCTTTCGTACGATCGTGGCTGTTAATAAGAGTTCATCACAAACGATGCATGGCTTTTAAGAGTGTCGAGAACATAGCAGGATCCACCAGGTAGGAATCGGCGGATCCAAAGAGGGACTAGGTGGGATACGTGCCCCATGCTAATAATAAAGAAAAAAAATTATCTATTGTTTGTTTAAATGACTATTAGTGCCCGAGTAGATGTTAGTGATAATGTGTTTCATATTTCCAATATCATTTGTTCTTCATTTATTATGCTACGTTTTGTCTTTTCATTTAGTATACACAATTTGTTTTTTTGTTTTTCACATTTTTAATTGATCGTCAATTACATTTCTTCTTTCTTTTTTACATTTGTGTTCCTTCAGGGACATCCGATTAAAAAAAACACTAAAATGCATTTGTTAATTTCATTATTTGATTTTCTAATATTAATAACTACATCTAGTAAATTCAGTAGATTACAATTTTCGATTCAATTTATATTTCAAAATGTAAATATCAATGACAATAATATTCCTTTTTTAAAAAAATTTAATTTTAAAGCTTTTCAGAAAATTAAATTTTAAAATATTAATGCAGGAAAAAATATAACTATTATATCAAAATAAAAAATTTATAGGTCTATAAAATAAAAAGAAATCTTTAAAATTGAAAATGATGTCTATAATAAATTATTAGTAGAAAAACAATTTAAACATACGGTATTTAGAAGGATAAAAATATCTATTTTGAATCTGTAATGACCTGTGTATAAAAAGGTTGGGTAACTACTATAATAGAAATACTAAGATCTAAGAATATTTAGGAAAGTAGAAATATATCTTTACATATTAAAGCATTAGCTAGTAGTTTGTGAGAAAAAGCTCTCACGTTTAATCTCTCACTTACAAGATGCTATCTTATTCTTAAAGAAAACATGATTTACAGCTTCTATATGATTATAGTTTTTCTTAAAAAATGTTCACAGAAATTATGTTTTGAAACCCGACCCAAATCGTGAACCGGACTAGCTCTTGGATCACCGAGTCATCGGGTCAACCAGGTTCGACCACGAGTCAATTGAATAACATATATTTAATGTATTTATATAAGATAAATATTTTAAAAAATATTATAAAAAAAAAGAATATTATGTTTAACAAAGTATGAAGTTTAATAATACTAATAAAATGCTTAAAACTTATAAGTTCAAATAAGAAAAATAAAGAACACTAATTAAACATCTCCAAATTCACTACAACTAATTTTGGTTATCTCCACCATCATTCCCTTCATACTCTTTAGGTGGCATAGTGAAGTCTTCATCAAAATCTAAAACATTAAAAAATTATATAGTTTAGTCAATGTAACATATAGAGTAATAAAAATAAAATAAATTCTAAGAATTTAATCAACAATTTAGAAGTTACCATTAATTAGAATTTTCAGGGTTCATCTCTTCATGATCTTTGATCTTTGGGATATTCTTCAGCAAGAGCATTTTCTAATTCATCATGTTCAAGTTCACCTGCTTCTTCTTCTTCAATAACCCAAAACTCTGTCTTATCAATAGATTCGTAGTCAACAGGATCATATGATCTTTTTTTCTTTGACCTGTACGTTAAAGAAACATGTAACATGGTACAAACTAAATAAGCTAAATAAAAAATAAAAAATTATAGTGACACTCACCTATGTAGTGCACAAAGACAAGATCATTAAGTCGTTGATGCTCTAGTCTATTCCTCTTCTTGGTATAAATCCTCTCAAATACAGACCAATTGCGCTCACATCCAGATGAAGAAGCGGTTTGACTAAGAATTTTTATTGCTAACTTTTGCAAATTAGAAGCATCAAAACCAAAATATCTCCACCATTCATCTAAATATCCATAAAATTAAATCAGATTACTATATAGCACAAAATGCAAGTCAAATTTATGTGGACCAAAAAAAAAATTAATGTTGTATAAGATTCCTGGCTGAGACGTTTTGCTGCAAGATACAGCCATAGGGCGAGAAAAGCTGCCTTCACGTTCTCTATACATCTTAAGCTCTTGAAACAACTTTGTTTTACTATTCTCTGTTTGCTTCTCAAATAAATTCATCAATCCATTCATAACCTCAGGCTTGTCAGAAAATGTAGGATCATAGATGAAAGCCGGGTTCAAATAGTATGTTGCAGCATAAAGATCATGACGCAACATACGATCCCATCTCCTGTCAATGATGTTCGATACATCCCTTCATACACATATGGCAACGAAGGCTTCTCATCAGCATCACAAATGCGTAACAAACGGATGATAGAAGTCATAATCTTGACTATTATCAAGCAGTCATTCCACATTCGCTCATNCACAACCCTCTTAATTCACCGCTCTGTTCTATAACATGAAATCTTTAGGATAATTCTCTACCCTTAACTAGACTAACACCAAGACTAGATTTAAACCAAGATAACCTAACCTTGGCTAAACTCCCCCTGAGCCTAGACTTCAGATCTTCAACTCTTTTGAGANGTCTCCAGGACGAATGATCTCTTTCCAACCTGGTCTTTTTCTGACCCAATTCAAAGTAGACTTATGGTTGTAAACAAAGATGGTTACCTTAGACATACGATGCACTAAATTGTGAACAAAAGGGAGTTTCACAACATCTTCCAGAATCAGATTGATACAATGAGCTGCACATGGAGACCAAGCAATGGTGGGAAACTTTTCAACAAGAAGCTTTCCTGCAGCTTTGTAGTTGGGTGCACTATCAGTCACAAAATGAACCACATTATCTGAACCGATCATACCCACAAGTTCAGCAAACAAGTTGCATAAATTCTCAGTACTTGCATAGATATCAGAAGCATCAACTGACTTGAGAAATGTAATTCCTTTAGGACAATAAACTAAGAAATTAATCAGTGGCCTTTGTCTTGTGTCCTTCCATCCATCTGCCATAAGAGTACATCCAGTACTACTCCATGTACTTCTAAACTTATCAATGATCAAAGAAACTTGTACCTTAGCATCTCGCAACAATCCAACACGCAGAGCATGGTATGAAGGGCCTACATATCCATGACCCATACTTGCTACCTTACTCATCATAGGCTGAAAAAGTGGAGAATTCACAGCATTCATCGGAATACAAGCATCATAAAACCACAATGCAACAGACATATCCACATCATGTATTATCTCTTTACTCTGCAAACTGTAAATGCGGATGAGGCAATAATAAAGTGCAGAAAATAAAGAACACAAAAACTTTGTTAACGAGGTTCGGTTTTTCCTACTCCCCGGGACCACGTCCAGATTTCGATTCCACTAGAACAAGAAAGCAAATACAACCTATTCGCCAACGCGTAAATTAAGCACAACCCTCTTAATTCACCGCTCTGTTCTATAACATGAAATCTTTAGGATAATTCTCTACCCTTAACTAGACTAACACCAAGACTAGATTTAAACCAAGATAACCTAACCTTGGCTAAACTCCCCCTGAGCCTAGACTTCAGATCTTCAACTCTTTTGAGAAACCTTCACGCACACGTCACACCGACGAACAAAGAAGTTTGAACAAAACAAGCACCAAACCGCGAAACTAAGCCGCACACCAACATAAAGCTCTCTAGGATTATAACCTTTATGCCTCAGCTCTCTCTCTAGGACGTGCCCAACACCTCCTTATATATCCATCAAGACTTTCTAATCACCATAGGAGAAGATTTCCAAATTTCATAAGAAAAAGACTTTTTCCTTTTCCTTGTAAACCTCTAATTTAATCAACCAAAGAAATAGTAAATTTCCTCTTCAATTTATCCTCAAACCGTCCTTCAATATTGCCTTCTCAAACCTTCTAGAAATTTCTCAGACATATAAAATACCAACAATCCTGTATCATTTCTTGAATCACACAGACACTACTTCAGAAAAACCAGTACATCTTCACAAACACGCTTTGATAGTAGGTTGAGTCTGATCATGCACACCTCTTTTAAAGTATTCATGTAGATCAATTCCTTGTTTCCTCCTCTTTTGACTTGGGCCAACATCGATATCATCTCCATCAACATCATGAATTTCAGGACCGTCTAAGTTCGTATCATCCAAAACAATATTTTTCTTCTTCTTGCTCTCAATTTCTTTCAGTGCGTTNGTGTCTTGTGTCCTTCCATCCATCTGCCATAAGAGTACATCCAGTACTACTCCATGTACTTCTAAACTTATCAATGATCAAAGAAACATGTACCTTAGCATCTCGCAACAATCCAACACGCAGAGCATGGTATGAAGNTTTCGAACACGCATATGTATCCCCTTTCACGGAAGCAAGATGGTGTTTCATCCTATTAATTCCACTTCCTAATTATTTTTTGTGACAAAAGGTACATTCCAAAATCGTTTTTCCTCTTGCGTCTTTTGATTGAATGACATGCGACCACGCAATATCACTTTTTCCTCGGACTAAACGGTTTGCAGCTGCTATTTCTTCATAGTTTTCATCTTCCTCTGTTACCATTTCCTGTTAAATTCACAACAGAGAAAGAGAAAAAAAAACATATTTGAGACATATAGACAAGATCATGATCGTTTGCTAATATATATTTATATATATGCAAGCATGAGGATGAATAATTATGACACAGGAACACCTAACGTATTGTATTTGAAAAAGCAGAGTAGTCACGAGAAAAGCAGAGTACCACGTGAAAAGCAGAGTAGCCACGAGAGTTGGAAAAAATATACTAATATTCAAAATCAATTAAACACATGATCATTAAAAATACAAAGGAATTTTCAGAATAATGGGCAAAGATTAGAGATAGAACACTCAACGATTCTTACGCAAGTATGAAAGATGGCAAAGAAGTTGAAGACGAGAGGGAGGTGTGTGAGTCGTGTGACGCCGTCTAAGCTAAAAGGTTCTAAAAATAATTGATACTGTAAAATTTTATTCTTTTTTTTTAAATCAAGTAGATTTTTTTGAACCGCTAACCGGCCGGGTCAATCAGTTCACCGGATCGCGGACTAATAACGGTTTTTATGGATTTTGCCGGTTTTATTACTTCCGGTTATTAGCACTATACCCAAACCGGTGAAGTTTCTGGGTCGCGGGTTAACCGGTTGGACCGGCCGGTCCGGACAGGGCGTGAAAACATTGCACAGAATTCTTTTTAGCTATTTTCTTTTTCCTATATCTAGTTTCAAATTATATAGTAACAAAAATCTTATATACTTATAAGTACTATATTAGATTGCTAAAAATTGACTACATTTTTTTAACCATTATTAATTAGTTATTTTTTTTTCAGCTATTAATTAGTTAATTATTTTCTAAACATATTGTCGAAGATACGGTATGAGAATTTTCCACATTTGTCTCTA
>NW_010921715.1:128925-129669 GCF_000633955.1 Camelina sativa
AAAAAAAAAAAAAAAAAAAAAAAAAAAAATCAAATCAAATTTTCTTACTTTAAATTTTCTACTTTCGGATTTGTAAAAGTTAGTTTAGTCAAACTTTATTTTTTAAACTTAATTTCTCCAAAAAAAAAGCAAGAAATTTAAAGAAAAGTATTTAGATGTAAAGAGATAAAGTATACAAGTTTATAGTTAAGTGTATGATCATGTGTGAAGGTGTGTTATTGTAGAGGTCGAGTCGCCTTATATAGGTGTTAGGGATGAATAAAATCATATCTTAAAAGGATTGAGATGAATCAGAATACTCAGAGAATATTTCCATTTTTCTCAAAAGACTCGGAGATCGGTCGACCTCTTCTATGGATTGATCGAGCATCATAAAGTTTAGTCAAACTACTTTATAGATCGATCGTGCATTAATTAGTTCGGTCCAACTCTTTCATTGCTTAGTTTCCTACACATTCTTCATTCGCTGGCAAGATTTATCTGTCTTTATAATTCTTGAATTAATGGTTAATTAGTAGGAATTACCTCGTATTACTTGGAGGTAAAAGCCGACTCTTCATTCTTTCCAATAACATCAACAAATTCCAATTCTGTGATCAGGAAGCCTTTCAACCAATATGTGGTACAAAAGCTAGCTGTCATGGTTTTTGAAATGTTTGATTTGCTCATTTTACGTCCATCTTATTAATATAACAAAAAAAAAAAAAAAAAAAAAAAAAAAAAAAAAAAAAAAAAAACAATTTG
>NW_010921715.1:130125-151942 GCF_000633955.1 Camelina sativa
ACTACAAATGGTACGTAAATGCTTGAAAGGCAGCCATATCACTTTAAATATTTTTTGAAACCCCTAAAAGAATGATAATGAAAATGGGTAGAAATATGATGTTATTAGTGAGTTGGTTTTCGTCACTGAGGTGGCGTTTGATCCAGAGAATCAACTACATTTCTCTTTGATTTTGAGAATATCCAAAATGGATGCTTCATGTCACAGAAAATTTCATGAGCAAGAGAAGTGTCCTATTGTCATATGAAGAAAATATAAAAATAAAATAAGAAACCCTGAGAGGAGAAAGGAAAAATAGAGGTGCTAAAGAGAAGGCCAAGTGTGAACTGGTGTTGTTAATTAGTTTCATATCTTTTATTTGCTGTTTTGGGTGAAGAACAAGTTAGGATAAATAATCTCACGGAGAGACCAAGATTTGCAGCAGTGTGGTTCTTGAAAGAATGCAGCAACGTTAACATCTGTTAAGTGCTAATAAGAGAAGAGAGTCTAGAGGGTTCAGAGCCTAAAGGCCATAAATCCATATTGAGGCCAGAGCCTATTCCGGTTGTTTCTCAACATGTTGTAAAAGGGAAAGGCATAGCTTTTGGCTATAAAGAAAGGGATCAAAACTGTAGGAGTGTAGGAAATGATCAGAAGTTGACGTCTTCAACGATCAAGGCTGGTTTGGGTTCATCACCTATGCTATCTGCTATCCAATTCATTCTACAGGAACAACTGATGAGTCTTTGTTTGTATTTTTTTAAAGAATACAAAACATGTTAATAATATATATATATATATATATATATATGTTTTTCTGACAAATTTTCAATAAGTTCAGTATTTTTTATAGAATTCTAAGTGTTAAATTATGACAGATTTCCATTAATAATGGGTAAGAAAATCTTCCAATCCATGATTTTATTAAGCCAACCATTTATATTTATTATTAAAATCAATTAAACATTTCTAAGATCCATACACACAACTACCAAAACTAGGATCGGTAACAGCAAATGTGCCAGTCTTTTTGAAACTACACGCTTTTTTGGAACGACCATGGCTCTGATAATAAGCGTTCATCACAAATGATGCATGATTTATAAGAGTATTAGGAATAAAGCATGATCCACCAGGTTGGACTGGCCTACAATCAACTCCTTCACTACATCCAAAATTAATATTTTTTTGTAACTGCGCATTTGTTGCGGTCAGTTTTGCTACACACCATTGTTTAGAGCTGACCACATGGAGATGGTTGATCATGACTGAAGATAGAAAGATGAAAAGGATTGTCAAAACCGATGACATTTTAACCATTGTCCTACCTCTTCTAGGTTCGACTACTTTTGTTTTTGGGATACCTATGTGAGCATACGTATATATGTGCATATTTATATAATATATATGATTGTGGAAAAACAAAAGATTCAAAACTAATTAGGAAAATAAAGATATATTTTTATAATTAGAAAAATATCTTTATAATTTGAAATGATATATCTCTAAAACTTTAAACACTAATTAGTAGAAAGTCAAAGACTTTAATATATTTAGGAAAACATAAATGTGTTTTTATAATTAAATATATATAATTTTAACTGATATTTTTATCATTTTAAATGATATGTGTTTAAAGAAAGAAATTTCTCTTTATAATATGATATGATATATGCTATAAAAAATTTCATAGTAAAAAATCCAAGAATTAACAATATATAAGAAAATAGAAATACATCTTTATTATTAGAAATAAATATTTATAGTTTGAAATGGTATCTATAAAAAATGTTTAATCACAAGATAGTAGAAAATAAAATATTTAGATTATTTCAGAAAATGGAATGGTTTATTTAAAATTAGAAAATAATAAAATAATATTTGGATGTCAACAAAAATATATAGCTCTCCTTAATGGCAAAATTAAAATCAACATCGAACATTAAAAATGCATGCATTGATTTATCACATACACGAATTGTCACAAAAATATATGGTATCATTACTTTTTTTTTAAATTCGTACAAGGCTCCTCAAAACTTAAATTGGTGTAAAGAATAATAATGAGATGTATAACGAATACTAGATAGTAAAATTGATACAACTTGTGTGGTCTTAATTCAAAGAAAAAACTATAATATGAATATTTTGCAACATCAAGAGAATGAGCCACGAGAGATTTATCTCCTCTATTTGTGATCCCCTCTATAAGGATATGGTGCTTCGATTACTCAGATGCAAGTATGACAAAATCATAATAACCACACGAAAACCAAAAATAAATTATGTGGCAATGTCTCTTAGGATGTCTAGCATCATGCCAAAATACTATACTATTGGCATATCGGTAAGGAAAAATACGTTTTAGATGTGGCGCAGATGACGAAAGCTGGAAACAAATTTTTTTGGATAGAATCTTATAACTCATCAAGATTTATATGATTTCATCTTTTGTGGTTTTTTCATCTTTACAGTTTGAAACGACCACACCCAGATTCCCAATCTTCACACAAAGATTCACGGAAAACGATCTTATTAGAACCCCATAATTTCGATGAGACAACCGGCGTAGAAATCTCTCTTTACGAAATCTCCCACAACATCAATCCCCACCTCAACTAGTTACTGAGTGGCACAACCAACCATCCCTAGCGACTGAGTAACAAGAGAGGTGGGTTGAAATATTTGATTTCGTCCAGCCACGGACAACACTTCTCCACGAATACTCCAATTCACTATCAACTCCTCTAGTGTCGAACGACACCTCCACCTGGTGTCGAACGTCACTTTCCTAGTGTCGGTTAACATCAACGCCCACGACATCACTTCCATCGATCTCCCCTCATCCAAACCTAATTCCAGCTGTCCTCATATGACCCAAACATACAACAACATGCTGGTGTCGACCGACACCACCTTGGTGTTGCTCGACACCCCAACCTTACCACAAAACCGTTTATGCCAGAACACAAAGCAAACTCTTGACTTAAACACAAAACAACCATTCATTTCATAAACTCACCGTTGGATACAAAGCTTAGAGCACCACGAAGCTCCCCACCAAATTTTAGCTGAATCGGACTCCATTTCATCCTCCAAACGTTGCCCCAAAGTAGCCATCTCAGACCAGTCCGCACGGTCCAACTGCAAGTGTTGGTGTCGACCGACACCACAATGATATCGAACGACACCAACCCAGAAATCACGATCCGAGCCTCCCTTCAAGCTCCTTCTCGCCACAAAACCCTAATCTTTCACAGCATTCTATTTCCTAATCGATTAAACATCAAACAACACTACTTACCTGGATAAAAACCATAAGAAAGCCTCCTTGACTCTTCTAATCCACTACCAAGTAATCACATCCTTCCCCACACATATATAGATTATGGATCTCCTTTCTCCTTCTCTTAACCCTCCTCATGGCCCCCTTTGCTCTTAGGATCAAACTCATAATCTCCCTCTCTCTTTCTCTTTCTCTCTTAGAAGCGACAAACACCACCCCCTCCAGAAAATAGGCTGCTTGTGCCTTTTAAAACAAGACTTAGGGTTTCCAAACTAAACCAAACTAAACCGATCGATTTTGAAACAATCCGAACAACCACCAATTTAGTAGTGTCGACCTACACCCTCCTTGGTGTCGATCGACACCCACCCAAAATTGGATTCGAGATGTTACACAGTTTGACCATATTTTTATCAAGTCTTCCTATCCAGAAATTTTTTTTTTTATAGAATGTCAAAACTTTTGATAGAACAACGTTGGTATGATGTTTTTTTCCCGGATGCTAACAAATAAACCTTTTTAACTTCAATTTAATCATATATTCGATTATTCTGTTAAATTAAGGTTTGATATGGACTTCGAATTTTGACTATGAGTGGAGAGGCCTTAACCTTTTATATATTACTCAAGCCCCTTTACATCTATCAGATGTGCTATCCTTTCTCCGCACTTCCCCTTGAAATGATGGCTCTTTTAGCCATTAATCTCGACAGAATCCATCACGCCCCCTCAAGATAATGCTCTTTTTTTTTAGCTATCTCGATGGAATTGGGCCTTCCTTTGGACCATCAATTAATGGGATGATCGGGCCTCTATCCGAGCCGAAATAATTAACGGACCAGCGTGTGTAGGCTCTGATACCATGTTGAATTAGGGTTTGATATGAGCTTCCAACTCAAAACCAATTAGCTATGAGTGGAAAGGCCCTAACCCTTTATATATTACTCAAGTCCCTTCACTTCTATCAGATGTGGGATCTTTTCTCCACATATTTGATGATAGTTGGGTAACCGTTTGTAGCATATCAGGTATCCCTCTTTTGTGTGATTTTTCAAAATCTATATATATAAAGTTGGTTTTTCTCTTTTCTCCTTCCTCCACCTCATTAGTTCTTATTTTCAATTTTAACACATTAATCCACATCATCAAAAGAACATAAAGTCTAAAGTTAATGCATCAATTAATACAATTATTTTTGTAATCTTTTTTTTTATTAAAATAATAATTTAAACTAAAAAATAAACCAAAAAATAAATGAAAAAAAAATACAACCAAAACAAATATCAAAGTAAAATATGAATAGAGGTTACATAAATATAAATTTAGATATTTCTATTATAATATATAATAATTGTGTAAAAATTTGTAAAAGAATAGAGATAGGAGAAAAATAAAGCTATCATGTATTTAGTAGAACAACAATTACTTTCAAGATTTGCAATTATTAGGATAAAGAAAATAAGAGTTTTTTTTAACAACAAACACAAAATTTAAAGGTTTTTTTTTTTAAATCAAGAGGTTATTTCTAAATAATATAAATAATTAAAATAGCTTGAGCGATCTATGTTATTTATCGTTTTCAAAATTGAAAAATGACGAAATTTTTTAAACAAAAGTATATCAAAAAAAGGAGTAAATATTAATCAAGTGCTCAAAAATAATATATATTTAAGAGAACTGTATAAGATTACTTGAAATGAGACATAATAAAGAAAACTTATTCTGAAAATCACACACACCAAAAAAATAAAAAAACTAAAAAATACTAAGAAATTTTTTGAGAAAGCCATTTGTAATAAAAGAAACAATTATAATAGTAGTAGTAGATTGTAAAATTTTAATTCAGTTTTAAAAACAATTCTATTTTTGAATAAAACAACATATTTAAAAGTTAGATCATTCTTATGAGTTTGTAGATTTAGGAAAATCAAAATAAAAGAACACTATACGGATGTAGCACCCGTAACCCGGAAACTGTTTGTGTGCTTGGTGTCGGTCGACACTAGCAACATTTCGGGTTAGACGGTTAGTTTCATCTCCGGTTTTGGGGCGGTTTAGTGCGGTTTGAAGGGAACCCTAAATCTTCCCTATAAAAGGAGAACATCTCTCTTTCTTTAGGGGTCTGATCCCTGGTCAATTCCTGCCCTTGAAGGAGAAGAGAGAGAGAGAGGTGGTTGTATCTCTTATTAGGGAGGAAAATGAGATGGTTTTGGGAGTGAACAAGAGAAGGAAAGAGGCTGTGATGTGTTGCTCATGCATGGAGAAAGAAAGGAAAGCACCATTGGTCGTGTGGAGTTGTTCCTAGCCCAGATTCGTCCCTAATCCCGGGTAAGTAGGTGATTTGGTGCTCATCTAGGGGATTGAGATGTGTGAGATGAATTGTGATGGGGTAAGATGGATTGCAAAGAATCAATGTGCTGTTTTCTATGGCTTTAGCTTTTGTGAATGCATGGTTTACGTGCTAAATCATTAGGATCGATTATTGGTTGTTGAATTGGTTTTTGTAACCGATAGGAGCCTGAATTAGACTTCAGGTTGTGTTTCAGGGTTGGTGTCGTTTGACACCAACACCTACAGATCGACTGCGCAGACTAGTTCGAGATAGCTACTTCAGATCAACGTTTGGAGTATACAACGGAGTCTGATTTGGCTGAAATTCGGTGGAGAGCTTCATGGTGCTATAAGCTTCAAATTCAACGGTTGGTTTGTGAAATGGACGGTTGGTTTGTGATTTAATCAAGTGTTTTTATTGTAGTCTGGCATAGACAGTCTTGTGGTAAGGTTGGGGTGTCGATAGACACCATAGTGGTGTTGGTCGACACCAGCATGTTTTTGTTTGTTTGGATCATAGGAGAACAGCTGGGATTTGGTGTAGTTGTGGAAGTTTTTGTAAGGAGCGATTTCTACGCCGGTTGTCTCGTCGGAATTATGGGGTTCCGGTGAGATTGTTTCCCTTGGATCTTGTGCGAGGATTGGGAATCTGGGTACGGTTGTTTCAATTGGTATCATAGAGTATATGGTTCTAGGACATGTTATTGAATGGAAATAGACTTTTCTAGGTCGTGGAGACGCAGTTAGTGTTAAGGAAAAGCACAGAAGTGTTGTTGAGGTGATTGATCCATGAGTGATCAAGTAGGAAAATGTTTTATGGAGTAATCCAAGGATGGAGTTCCAAGAAGATAAGTTGGAGACTTACTTCGTCAAGGGCGATTTAATGCGAATTAGAATATTCGTGGAATTTTTGGTTAAGGCAATGATTGCCGGAAAGTGATGTTGTGAAGCTTCTAGATGGATATCTAGTATTTCAAGTAAATGGTGTGTACATGTTGGTTGTAATGTGGGTGGCAATGGAATGCCATGATGAGAAATGATTTGTGGTAAAATTTTGTGAATATTTAGATGGAGATCAAACATTTAGACTAATGAGTTTTGAAGTACTAGGAACTTGCGTTATCGGCAAAGATATGAAGAGAATGTTTATTCAAAACACAAACATTATACAGTCAGAGTGGATGAGTGAGTCCGGATAAGGAAACCGTGAACTCAATGGAGTGTTTGACGAAAAATCTAGACGGTGGTCTAGTGATTCTAGAATCTGTTGAGGACAAGTTGTTCTGGAATATGAGACTAAGAGTTTTACTACGAAATGGTAAAGGCAAATGAGTTGCCAGAAAAGTGAAGTGGGGGAGAGTTCACAAGAGATATATAGTTGTTGATCTTACATCGTCGGATCATCTAGAACAAAGTAGCCAGACTGAATAATTCTTATATGGACTATGGGACTAGTCAGAAAATGTGAATGGGTTAACTAGAACAAGTAGTATAAGTATGGTTAGAGAGTTGAGATCAAAGAAGGCAAGAGACTGGAAGGGAGGTGGTTTCACCAAATACTTGTTTGATGATCAAGAGACTTCTTAGAAGTACTTATGACTATGATGACTAGTCAACATGTTTGGGGGTCGGGTACCCGCCAAGGTTTTCTGGAAGATGGAAGAACTGCTAAGAATCTTGGAAAATCATGCTTGACGGGATTGCATCAGCGAGAACTAGGAGAGCTCGTCGTGATGTTTCTGTTGTGTCGGCAATGAGAACTTAGAGAGTTCGTTAAGATGTGGTTGTTGTCTGCGCGAACTTGGGGAATTCGTCAAAGACACGTCTGTGGTAGACAGTTGGTATGTTTTGAGTTCAAGTATGACATGGTGATGTTGTATATGAGGCACACGAGGTTGAGAGGGTTCAACTTCAAATTTGGTTATGTGGTTATAAAAATGGAAAGTTCTATGTAGGAGTTAAAACTTTTCTATTTTGGAAAGTGCATGAATAAATAGCCTAAGTGGCGTGCTTGTTTGCTATATGCTCTTTGTGGCAGTCTTGCAAGACATTTGGGTGGCTGAAACATGCCTTTTGCTATATAAAAGTGAACCTATGTATGAATGATGCAAAGTCAAACAAACATAAGCTATGATACAATGATGATCAGATGGTATGCAAGAGGTTTCAATACTCTTATGTAGTTGCAGTATAAGAGATGTCAATCCATAAAGGGTGATTATGCAAACACTTAAGATGTGAACTATGATTCAAGTTAAGCCAGATATGATATGGGTTTTGTTTACTAACAACCTAATGACAATAATGAAATGCAGAATGAAAACTACTTAGAACATAAACTAAATGAAAAGATAAACAATGATGAAGGTAAACTAAGCAGTAGCAATAACTAGACAAATGCAATAAAACAAAACTACTAAGATGCAGAATGTAAGCAAAATGTAAACTAAATGAAACAGAAAGTAAACTGAGCAACCCAGATGGTGCTCGATTAAGCACTAGACCGTGTGTGTGGTCGAGTGGCTAGGTCGAGTGGTGATACACAAAGAACAGAAGAAATTTTGACAACTTAAAACAGATCAAAAAGCAATGAAACAGGACTAGATGCACTAACAGACAATCAAATAACAAAGTAGGCTCCTAGAGATGGATTCATGGACTGGTCTTCAAGCTATCGCTATCTAAAATGATCAACAAACCTCAATCAACATGAGCTATCTCTAGACAATGATCTTAATGACTTACTAATTCACTCTCATGACAGAAGTAATCAAGTTTAGACACTCTTAGACCTAAATCTCATTAGCTAAGACATGAACAAACAAGCATTAAAGACCCAGATCATTATTTGTCAAAAACCACCCTAGACAACTAATCTCTTAGGCTAGGCACAGTAATCTGCAATATTAGCTTTATCTAACAACCTAAACATTGGTATGATGCAAGGAAGCTTAAGATCTGTTCTTCCCCTCTCAGATATAAGAACAGCTTAGAGAACACCTAATCTGGAAGAGATCTATGAACAAACAAGCTTGACCAATCTAAATAGCCAACACCCTAAACCAGCCTAATCCATCTCTAGAACCCTAGCTCACTACTCAGATAACAGATCATGATGATGAAAAACTCAAACCCAGAAATTAATGAAACTAACATGATAAGATAATAAGAGAGAGATCTACAACTTAATACAAATAAGCAAAATCAGATTCTCAATACTCAGAAAGTTATGAAACTTACAAAGTATGAAAATCTGTAAAAAAACAAGAACAAAAGTGGCTAATGATGCAGAAAAATAAATAAAAACCAAAAAGGGTAAAAACTAGGTTTGAGGTGGCACTAGATATTATTCTCTCACTATTCTGACTTGTGGGCAGCTATTGGGGTACAAAAGATATTTATACGATAAGAGGGAAGCCCAAAATTAGCTAACAGACAAAATACAAAGGTGGCTTGAAGTGCTCGACTATGCACGGTCGAGTGCCATGGTCGAGTGGCTTCTTCTTATGTTTCTTCACTGGTCGAGTCCATCTACTGCACACGGTCGAGTGTATGGTCAAGTGTGGTGGTTGAGTGGCCTCTAAACCTTGGTTTTCTTCTATTCTAGCCTTTGTCTGCTTCACTGGTTACACTCTATCCCTCTTCAGCTCATTTCCATGCTCCTTAGTGTCCAAATCACCTGTTTAAACATGAAACAATGCAAATGCAATGCAAATCCTACACTAATGTACAAACAGAGCTTAAACTACAAAATAATGACAAAACTAGCTAGTAAACCATGCAAAAGATGTAAATAAACTATGGTGAAACATGGTAAAATATATGCATATCAACTCCCCCAAACTTAGTCTTTGCTTGCCCTCAAGCAAATAAACAAGACATAAGTAGGTAGAGAGGTTTGAAAGGGGGATCTCAGAACCTAAAAACTGTTAATAGACTAGCTAAAATCAATGTCCAAGTTACTAATACTATGATGCACGGTGAATGAGCTATACTTAAAGATTTTAGACAAGCCTTTCACAACCTTAACTAATTCAAGCTTTAGACATCCACATGCATTCAGATCAATCATTTCCTTTAACATTCATTAAACAATAAACAAGACATGAATCATATTATGCAATGTTTAAACTCATTTGACTTGGTAATAAAGGTTTAGAGACAAAAATGGTCTCTCTTTAGAGTGGAGCTTATCAATAACAAGGGGTTTCTCTCACAAAAAGTGGATTGAGCTTTAGAAGAAGGTTAAAGCTAAGAACACTTAGACACATACAAGAACAAAACCTTGTCTACCCAAAGGCACCCAAAGTGTTTGTTCCTAACTTCTAATCCCAAATTGTCCTAGTTCTACCTTTTTTCTTCATCGCTTCTCTTTTACCCTTTTTCTCTTTTGTTTTTAAGTGTTAAGAGAGGTTTCTTACTTGATTTCTCTAGTAGAATGGAGGTTTCTTTCTTAAAAAACTAAGGCTCTCTTTCTTACTTGTTTCCCAAGACATCAAGCTTTTTACTGGACTATTATTTTCTTTCTTTCTTTTCTTTGACCAGAACCTTATCTAAAACTTTGATAACACTCCATTCTTACACTTAGAGCTTAAATTTACTTAAACACTCATCTCTCCTAAAGACTTTACCCTTTTCTTTCTCTTTTCCCTCTTTTCTTACATCTTTTTTTTTAAAACACACCAAGTCCCAAACCCAGAAATTAAACCACCTAGTCCTATCTAGTTTGAAAAATGCAAACTAGAACTACGCAAGGCTTTATTCCTGTCAGCTCAAACCTAACACTTTCTACCAAACTCAATCCCAAAATAGGTCTCACACACTCAAGAATAAACATGGTTTGAAAGAAAGGTTGGTTATGGGTAGGGAAAACTGATTTTATGATGAAACCAGCTACTTGGATCAACAAGAGTGGAAAAAAGAGGAAAGATGAACCAAATATATATATATAGTATCCATGAGTTTAAAGCAATGCACAAACTGATAATTAAAAGCCAATATTAGGTTCTTATAAGTACGAAATGACATCAAATCACAACATGCTTCTGAAACGACCCGACCCATTTTTTTTTATTAAATCATAATAATAATTACTCTAAATTAGTGGTCCCATATCCACTAGCCACTTAACCACAACCAACCCAAACAGTGGACAATAATCAATACCAATATTCAATAAATAGCCAATATTCAAATATCCAATACTAAAACATAACAAATATCCAATTACTAAACAACATGAAACATAGAACCATCAACCTAGCAATGTTCTAATGACCCAACTGTAGCAATCTAGCAATGTCAGACAACCAATCGAGTCCCTAAAACATCCTCCTATTCATTGCATTGATTCCACGATCACACTTTGCCTTTACCTGCACCACAAACACAAATTGAGATGCGTAAGTATTTGATAAACACTCAATGAGGAAATCCTCCCATCTACTGGGCTATACACACAAGCAACTGAGATTCCAATGTACAAAACAATCAGCAAATAAAACATACAAACCATGAAGCAAGTATCGTCTCACTAGAAGGGAGGTGTCGACCAACACCAGCCAAGTGTCGACCGACACTGGCACTTGGTGTCGACCGACACTACCCCACAATGTCGATCGATGCTGCTCACTGGTGTCAACTGACACCCTCCTGGTGTCGATCGACACTAACTCTGCAATTGCGAACCGCTCAAAGCCGAGAGTCGAATCTCGCTTCCCATCACCTCCAATCCGTCCAAAACTCAATACCAAAAGCATATGAATCCGTAGGAACCCTATAGCAACCATAACAAGCAAGAAAACACCACAAAAAAACACCAATCAAGCAAGACAAAGGAAATCACAGGCTTAGATCAGCCATGCACTCACCTCTTTCTAGGAAGATTCTGACCAACAACAACAAATCCAACCCTCCTAGCAAGCTTCTAACACCATCCTAGCCTCAGATCTTTGAAGAACAGCCAAGAAATCTCACAATCTCTCACAAAACCTCAAGAACTCTATTTTGTATCTTTCTTCTCTCAAAACTGTGGAAACAGCGACAAAATAACTCTTTCCAAAACCCTTTCATCGACCTTCCACTTAAATAACTCGGTTCTCTGGTTTCCTCAAACCAAACCGATCCAAATCGACAATTAAATCGAACTGGTCGAAACCAAAACTTATTGGTGTCAACCGATACCACCATTGGTGTCGATCGACACCCATCCCCAAAATACACATTTTGGTTCGTGGATGTTACAATTCCCCCACCAACATAGATTTGTCCTCGAATCTCAAACAACTATCAGCCAAGGACTCACGTGCAACCGTCTCCATGGTCTGCACTCCTCCGACCGATCTACGAAGGTCACCTCTAGGCAATAAACTCACGTTCCAGGCATTATTTGCTCTCGACTTTTGGATTTTCCTTTATTCATAGGTCTCAACCTTGAGTTTTTATTGGCTCCTCATCATGCCTAGGTGCACATGCCATAACATATAAGGAAGTCCAATATTCGTCTCACGGGTTGCCACCCTACAGTGCACCCACGGATCGTTCATCCGAAGTCGATATACCAACCATACTCCCAAGCCACAAAGTCTTGGAATATGGCAGTACTAGGAGAACTAATGTTCCCCAAGAGTCGCGAGGAAACAATTCTGAACTTGTCTGAGCCCTATTCCTATCCAGATTTCCCTTCCTGTGGCTCGCATAAAACAACACAATGTCCTACCAACCACATATACCCTCACCAGAATACCTCATGACCACACAAGGATCATCAAACTGCCACAAGCGCTGCCACCAAGGCTAGCACATGTCCTACCAGGACCACCACCAAGGCCAAAAAAATGTCCTAAACAAAATCGTCACGAAGACCATTCGTCCTGAAGGACCATCACGAACACCACTTGTCCCAAAGGACTTTCATAAAGACCTCTCGTCCCAAAGGACTATCATAAAGACCTCTCGTCCCGAACGACCGTCATGAAGACCAATCGCCCCAAAGGAACGTCACAAAAACCTCTCGTCCTGAAGAACTGTCACAAAGACCAATCATCCCGAAGGACCGTCACAAAGACCGCTCATCCGGAAGGATTGCCTAAAGAGGCCAAACGTCTCGACGGACCGTCACAAAGACTACACAATTGGCTAATACCCCGCCATGAAGGCCACACATGTCTCGCAAGACCATTGCACACAACACACATATGACTCCCCAGTCAGCCACGAAGGCCACACAAGCCCCTCCAAGGCTCACAACCACTAAAAATGGACAAATTCTAACTCCCATAAAACTTTCAATTTCTAGAACTTTCCACATCTGGAAACTTTCCTCTTCTGGAAACTCCTAAAACAGGAAACTTTCCCTCTTAGCGACCGCCTCACGGAAATTTTGTACTCCGAACACCACCTCACCTTGTTACTTAGTCGCACAACCAACTAACCCTAAGCGACCATGTAAACAAGAGAGATGGGTTGGAATACTCCATTCCCGCTCTAGCCATAGACTACAACTGGTGCCAGGCTAGACAAGTTCAAGTCGCGACCTGCTTCACAAACCACTTCTTGAACCTTGCCTTCATCCTCGCCTCTGGCTCCCAAGTCTTCTCCTCAACACCATCACATTCCCAAAGGACTCTCATCAAAGGAATCTTCTTCTTCTTCTTCTGAAGTTCCTTGATCCTCCTCTCGAGAATCCTCATTGGTCTCACCTCCAATGTCATGTTAGGCTGAAGATCCTCAGGAATCTTAGCCAACAACTGATCATCCTCACGAAGACACTTCCGCTACATAGACACATTAAAAACCTTGTGGAACACACGCATAACCTCAGGCAACTCCAGCCTATATGCTACCGGTCCCATCTGCTCAATCACTCTTAACGGACTCATATACCTTAGACTCAACTTAGTCTCAGACAATTACCTGTTCGGATCCCGCAACATGGCCATCTTGAGGTACACTCTGTCTCCCACCTGAAACTCAAGATCTCTCCTCCCCTTATCGACATAACTCCTCTGCCTATTCTGAGCTTCCTTCATGTTCATCTTGAGAACCCGAATCATCTCTGAGGTCTCATGAACAAAACTGGCACCATACATTCTCCTCTCCCCCACCTGAGTCAAGCATAACGGTGTACGACATGGCCTCCCATACAACGCCTCATAAGGAGCCATCCTAATACTCGCCTAGTAATTGTTGTTGTAAGGAAACTCTACCAAGCTCAGATGATCTGCCCAATGACCACCCCAATCCAACACACACATCCTTAGCAAATCTTCCAGCGTCTGGATTGTCATCTCTCACTGCCCATCTGTCTGGGGAAGATAAGTTGTACTCATATGCACCTTAGTGCCCAACTCTGCCTGAAATGCTCTCCAGAACACCGAGGTGAACTTGGAATCCCTATCAGACACAATACTCGCTAGCACCCCATGCAGTCTGACTATCAACTTCACATACTTTTTAGCCAAGACCGCTGCTCCATCAGTCTTCTTAATGGCCAGAAAATGTGCCAACTTAGTCAACCGGTCCACAATGACCCAAATAGTATCAAACATCCTAGACACAGGCAAATCCATCACGAAGTCCATAGTGATCATATCCCACTCATATCCCACTTCCACTCTGGAATGGGAAGACTCTTCAGTAACCCACCTGGGACCTGATGCTCAGCCTTCACTAGCTGACACACATCGCACCTTGCGACCCAACTAGCTACATCCTTCTTCATCCCGACCCAGTGATAGTACCTCTTGAGATCACGGTATATCTTAGTCGCTCATGGATGAATAGAAAACATGCTCGCATGAGCCTCTCTCAGGATCTCCTGCCTCAACTCCTCATCCTTAGGCACACAAATCCGCCCATGCACCAATATAGTACCATTAGCCAAAACCTGATACTCTAAATCAACATACTTTGAGGCATTCACCAGCCCCAAATCCTTCTCCTGAGCCAACCACACCCTTCTCAGAAGATCTGCTCTATCAGCCACCTCCAACCCCAACGGCTCCTGAGAGACAGTACACAAACTCAACACATTGATCTCTCCTACCAGAGACTCCATGTCCTCCTCCTTAGCCGAAGCTGCCCTCTTCCGACTCAGAGCATCTCCAACCAAATTAGCCTCACCAGGGAAATAGGCTATCTCCAAATCATAATCTGCCACAAGCTCCATCCACCGCCTCTGCCTCAAGTTCAGCTCGGGCTGAGTGAATATGTACTTCAGGCTCTTATGATCTGTATACACATGTACCTTTGCACCATAAAGATAAGATCTCCAAATCTTCAGGGAAAAAACTACAACAACCATCTCCAAATCATGGGTAGGATAGTTGTCCTCAATCCTCATGCTTCTGCAACTGCCGTGAAGCGTAGGCAATGAATGTCCTATACTGCATCAGCACACACCCCAAACCAACTCTGGATGCATGTGTATAAACCACATAGGGTTCTCCCTACTCCAGCAAAGCCTCCACTGGCGTAGTAGTCAGCATCTCCTTCAGGCTTGCAAAGCCCTCCTTGCACTCTTGTGACCAGACAAAAGGAACATCTTTCCCTGTCAACTTAGTCATCGGACGAGGTCTGCTCGCAAACCCCTGCACAAACCTCCTGTAGTAACCTGCCAAACCAAAGAAACTCCTGATCTCTGTGGCATTTTGCGGCCTAGGCCAATCCCTGATAGCCTGAATCTTCTCCGAATCTATAGAAACCCCCTCTGCAGAAACAATATGACCTAGAAAACACATCTCACGCTGCCAAAAACTGCACTTGCTCAACTTAGCAAACAACTTCTGCTCCCGCAGTTTCTCTAGAACTGCCCTTAAATGCACTGCATGCTCCTCAGGACTCTTAGAATAGACCATGATGTCGTCGATGAAAATGATGGCAGACACGTCCAGAAACTCCTGAAAAACGTTGTTCATCAATCTCATAAATGCTGCTGGCGCGTTAGTCAAACCAAACGGCATCACCACAAACTCATAATGCCCATACCTCGTCCTGAATGCAGTCTTCCTCACATCTGCCTTATCTATCAGAATCTGATGATATCCCGACGCTAGATCTATCTTGGAGAACCAAGTAGCACCTCTCAACTTATCCAACAACTCATCGATCTTGGGAAGAGGGTACTTGTTCTCCACAATGACCCGGTTCAAACCCCGATAATAAATACACAAGCGGAAACTCTCATCCTTCTTCTTAACAAATAACACCGGCGCTCCCCACGGTGACACATTAGGACGGATTGTTCAACAAATCCTCTAACTGCTTCTTCAGCTCTGCCAACTCTGATGGAGCCATCTTGTAATGAGCCTTAGATAACGGCGTCATCCCCGGTTCCAGTTCAATCGTGAAAGGATCATACCGAGATGGTGGTAACCCCTGTAACAACTGGAACACATCCTCAAACTCCTCAACCACCTGAATACCGCTAACAGTAGACTATCCCACTGACTTTGGCATTGATATAGTAACCAAATAAGCCTCACGGCCCTTCTTGATCATCTTCCCATCCTGCATGGCCGAGATCACGAGACTCCCGGAAGTCGGTCTAATCCCCTGAAAAACCAACTTCCCTCCTAGACGCTCAAACTCCACTCTACCCCGATGGCAATCAAGGTGTACCATATGCCGATGTAACCAATCCATCCCAAGAATAACATCATACAACTCCACTAGACTGATAAGCAAGTCCACTGGCTACGACTCTCCCGCGATTTGAATATCAACACCCCTCGCTCGTCCAATGACTCTCAGAAACTTGCCTCCAGCAACTCTGACAACGCTCGCTCGCTCCTCGGGATCTTCTTTGATATCAGCACTCTCTGCGCACTCTGAAGTAATGAAGCTATGAGTAGCTCCAGAATCAAACATAACGTGGGACTTAAACCTGCCCATCAACAAGGTCCCTACACAAACCTTATGTGTTGAGAACTTAACACTTTAACACAAGCAAAAGATAAAATCTGAACCTACTGAAATTCACAAGTTCAGTACCAAAAATTATACATGTGATCGCCCCGGCACTGGTTCCACCAGTCTCGACAGTCGTGTAAACTCGTGGCGCCTGCTCAAGTCGTGTAAACTCGTGGCACTCTAGGCTGCACCACATGTTGCACCCCTCACTGCCATATGCTGCAACTTGGGGCACTGGGGCTTGATGTGCCCAGGTTTCCTGCAATGATAGCATACACGAACCGCTGCCTGAGCCACCGGCGCTGCACTCCTATGGGGACAGCTAGCTGCCATGTGCTCCAAACTACTACACTTGTAGCACCCTGCACCACTCGGTTTCTGCGTAGCTTCCCACTTCCTCTTGGTTCCCTGCGCAGGCTTGCCGCCCTTGCCAGAACCCCCATTGTTATGAGCCTTCTTAGGCTGCACCGCAGGACTAACCATCACTGCCTGTGCCCGGATGTTCTCCTCAATCTCTGCCGCAGTCTCAACCAGCTCTGCACGCGTAGCATAACCTCGACCTCTATAGTGAACCCTCAAGTCGTCACGTAGGGCCCTCATAAACCTCCTGATCTGAGCATCCTTAGACTCCATCGCCCGACCCCCATACATCAGAAGTCGACTGAACACCAAGTCAAGCTCCCGCACTGACCGAGTCACCTAAGATAACTGAAGGAGCTGCACCTCCAACCAATCTAGTGCCTCTCTAGGAAAATACTTGCGGTTGAACTTCAAGACGAAGTATGCCCAAGACATCTCCCTCTACACTCTCCTAACAGCCACTGCTCTCCACCACAACTGAGCATCACTAACCAGGTTGTGGACCGTTATATCCACCCAAAACTCCTCAGGACATTTGAGAGACTGGAAGTTATGTTCCACTCTCGTCCTCCACGCATCAGCTACAATAGGATAAGTACCTCCCGAAAACCGCTCGGTACCAATATAGTTCATCTCCCTCAGCATTCTGACATAACGAGAATGAACCCCTACTTCCACAGTCACTGGCTGCTGCACCCCCGCCGCGCTGGTGGTACTACATGTGCGTGAGCCGGACCCACTCCCGGTATCCGCTCCAACAGCTGTGTCAACAAGCCCGCCAGGTCAACACCTCCTACAAAGACTCCACCCGCTGGGACTCCCACATCCGGAACCCTAGCATCACCGGCCACTCGAGGACCAACACTGCCCCCACCGGTCACACTCGTGGATCCCTCTTGAAGAGCCTGTGACTCGCAAACACCCTCAGCTTTCACACTTTGGTCCACAATGTCACTAACTGCTGGGATTCTGCCCCTACCACGACCACGATCGCGTCCACGACCACAACCACGTCCTCGACCACGAGCAGCAACAGAATCCTCTCTAACAATCTGCACTACCATGAACAGAAGGCTAAGCACGCAATTAAGCATAACACAAAAACATAAACTCACTATGGAATCACATTGTAGGCTCGAAGAGGATGTTCTAGGACTCTATACCACATACAATTGATTAACTCACATAATTAATCAAGACATGCAAATCCCAAACATCTACGGCACAAAGCCTAGTGAACCCAAACCTAGAACCGTAAGGGTTCTGATACCAAACTGAACCGACCCGACCCGTTTTTTTTTAATAAATAATAAATACTCTAAACTAGTGTTCCAATATCCACTAGCTACCTAACCACAACCAACCCAAACAGCGGAAAATAATCAACACCAATATTCAATAAATAGCCAATATTCAAATATCCAATACTAAAAGATAACAAATATCCAATAACCAAACAATATGAAACATAGAACCAGCAACCTAGCAATGTTCTAATGACCCAATTCTAACAACCTAGCAATGCCAGACAATAACCAATGCCAGACAACAACCGTTCGAGTCCCAAGAACAACCTCCTCTTCATTGCCTTGATTCCACGATCACACTTTGCCTTTACCTGCACCTGCACCACAAACACAAATTGAGATGCATGAGTATTTTATAAACACTCAGTGAGGCAATCCTCCCATCTACTGGGCTATACACACAATCAACTGAGATTCCTATTTCCAAAACAATCAACAAACAAAACATACAAACTAGGAAGCAAGTATTGTCTCGCTAGAAGGGAGGTGTCGACCAACACCAACCAAGTGTCGACCGACACTGGCACTTGGTGTCGACCGAAACTACCAAACAGTGTCGATCGATGCTGCTCACTTGTTTTGATAACAGGATTTTTCACCCAGGGTATCAATTCCCTATGCAGTTGTAGTACAAAGGGTTATCAATCCAAATGGTTGTTATGCTAGCAGATAAGATATGATCAGAAGCAAACAAGTCAAGCCAAGCAATAATTGGGGTTTAATCTAACAATCCTAAAATAATCAAAAGAAAATAAAAAGGCAAGAACCACACGACCTAAGCACTCGATGCAAGCATTCGAGTATAGGATCGGGTGGAGTGATCGGATTGAGAAGTCAAGGATGAACAGCTCGAAGGTGTACACTAAGCTGGTGATCGGGTACCAGTTCGGGTAAGGGATCAAGTTATAGAATAAAGTTAAACAACAGATATAAGAAAGCTCCTAAGGATGGGGTAATCGATTCATATAAGAAATCTTCAAACCATTGATGGTCTTACCATGCCACTTGTTCCACTTTTGGAGAAGTGTCACCCTCTTGGCTGTTTCTCTCACTCCTCTACTATCTCTTGGTTGGGGCTCATATTCTTCAAAGTAGAACTGCTCCTCTCCTTCTGTCATCTCCACATCTTCAGCTTGGTTATCTCCAAATAGAGCTGTTCCATCAAACAATAACTCAGCTGCTGGCCAGAAATCAATGTTAAGCCCATCTCTTATGGCTGTTGCTTCTTCATTGGGAATAACAAACTGAGCTTTTCCCACTGTTGGGTGATCAAAGTTGAAGAGATGTCTCACTTGGTGCTTCTCTTTGGCTAGGATTAGGGCAGTGGTGAGGTATGACACATCAATCAACCTTGGCTTGGTCTTCTCAGATTAGAGTGGTACATTGGCAGCTACAAGGATTGGAGTGATGATACCTCCAATGCATAGAACTCCAGATGAGCCCTTCTTGTACAACTTGCTAACTCAGCTTCTATAATATGTCATTTGGTTAATGAGGACCATGGCAAAGTCAGTTGGTAGTCTACTTCCACAAATTGTAACCCCATCTCTTGTTTGGTTCATGACACCATAGAGTACCATGTCTATCACTTTGAGCTCTCCCTCATTCAAATTTCCAGTCTCTTTCCTAGCAAAAAGAGTGTTTGCTAGAGCTTTGTGAAAGTACCTTAGGACTGGGCTTCTAATCTTGGAGCTCTTCATCTTGGAGGATTAGTATGGCCTATCCTCACCAATAGTTTGCCATAGAGAATGAAGCTCTTCCTTTGGTATCACAATGTTGAACTCAGTTTCTGTTTCAAACTCATAGAGTGATGCTAACTTCAAGAGTGACAGCTCATAGTTCTTGCCCTTGATGGTGAAAGTGATGAAGCCAGCTCCTCTCTCTAGATCAACCATATCTGTAAAGTAATGCATTTGGAGAGTGGCTAAGAACTCACAGCTTTATTCTCTATAACCCTCCATATTCATACCCATGAACTTGCTTAGGATGCAATTTTCAAAGAGGAGCTCCACATATTCAGCAATACCAAACTTCTCCATGGTTTCCTTGTATGGATATCTCGTCCCTTGGAACTTCATGGTCATGAAAGCTTCATAGAGCTGGCTTGGTGTTAAAACACCAGAATCTGCCTCATCTTCACTTTCACTTTCTTCTTGTTGAACATCAGCTACTGGCCTCTTTCCACTTGCTATGTTCCTCCTATGCTCTTCATAGTCAACCTCCATCTCTTCATCACTTTCAGTTCTCTCCAAATCTTCCTCAACAGGTTGGTTCTTCCTCTTCGGCTTGCCACTCGACCTAGCACTCGACCGTTTACGTGGTCGAGTGGCCTCTGAACCTTGGTTTTCTTCTATTCCAGCCTTTGTCTGCTTCACTGGTTGCACTCTATCCCTCTTCAGCTCATTTACATGCTCCTTGGTGTCCAAATCACCTGTTTAAACATGAAACAATGCAAATACAATGCAATCCTACGCTAATGCACAAACATGGCTTAAACTACAAAATAATGACAATACTAGCTAGTAAACCATGCAAAAGATGTAAATAAACTATGGTGAAACATGGTAAAATATATGCATATCAGTGGCCTTTGTGGTGGTCTTTTGAGACATTTGTGTGGCCTTTGTGATTGTATTTTGACACATTTATGTGGCCTTTGTGGCGGTCTTTAGAGACATTTGTGTGGCTTTTGTGGCGGTCCTTCGGGATGCGTGTTATGGGCTTAGTGTCGTTGTATCTTACTTTTCATTATGTATTTTTGTTAAGGATGTAACGATTATGACATTTTATGATTAATAAGATGAGTATTTTTTTAATTAGACTTGTGATGTCTTGGAAGAGGGATTAGCTCGGGGTTCCTATAAATGGAAAGTTTTATGGGAATTAGAACTTTGAAACATATCTTTTTTGGGTGTTAGTGTGAATGATACTTATGCAATGTGGAATGATCAGGTGGAATGCAAGAGGTTTCAATTACTCTTATGTTGTTGTAATATAAGAGATGTCAATCCATAATGAGTAAGATGCAAGCAATCAGGATGTGAATACTTATTTAAGTTAAGCCAAGTATGAAAATGGTTTTATTCTAACAACCTAGTGATAATGATAAAATGCAGAATGTAAAATTACTAAGATAAGAGACCAAATGCAATAATTGAAACAAGATTTATGTTGTGGTGTGAATGATGATGTATGCAATGGTGAAATATGAATGGAATGATGGATGGGTGTTTCAATTCCCCTTATGCTATTGCAGTACAAGAGATATCAATCCTAAATGAGTGTTTGTGAACAATTAAGATATGCATATGAATCTAAGTTAAGACAAATGTAAAGATTGTTTGTCACTAACAATCCTAGGAAGAAAATGTAAAATGCAGAAAATAAACTACAAGAACTAACAACTAGATGCAAATGAAACTGAATGATTGAAACAGTGATAAAGCAAGAACAGAAACAGAGACTACTACTAATGAACTAATGCAAGATAATTAATGAACTGAAAACTAAATGTATGCAACTGGAATGAAACAGGAATGAAACAAGACAAACACAAATCATAGACACAGAGTTCTGGGGATGAACTCGAGCAGCACTCGACCGAGTGTAGGTCGAGTGGGTGGTCGAGCTAGACTAGACGCAG
>NW_010921715.1:156689-157179 GCF_000633955.1 Camelina sativa
CAAAGCCCCATGAACTTGGTAAGGCTGCTCTTCTCAAAGAGACACTCCACATCTTCATCAATGGCAAGCTTCTCCATGGTCTCCTTATGTGGATATCTGGTTCCCAAGAACTCCATCCTCATGAAAGCATCATAAAGCTGCTTCTTTGACAATCCACAAGACTCAGCTTCTCCATCATCCATTAGTTCTTCTTCCTCACTTTCTTCTTCCTCACTCTCACTTTCACTCCCCTCTTGTTCAACCTCAACAGCTGGCCTCTTTCCTTTGGCCCTTGCTCTCCTCATAAACTCATTGAGTGTTGGCTCCCTTTCCTCCTCTGATTCAGTTCTCTCAGGATCTTCCTCAACAGCTGGGTTTCTGGAACTCGCACGCTGGCTCGGTCGATCACTCGGACGGCCACTCGATCGAGTACATGCTCGAGTGGGACGTCGAGTGGACCTTCTAGCACCCTCTCTTGATTCTAAATCAACATCATGACGACCCTTAGAGA
>NW_010921716.1:0-8613 GCF_000633955.1 Camelina sativa
TGGAACTAAAATCAGTGATCTCAGAGGCGAAGCAGCGGGCGAACTCATCGAGACGGAGGACCTGAAGGTGGCAGATGTTTTGGTAAAGGATACAAGCGATGATGAAGAGTGATGTACGGTAAAGCCAAGATGAGAGCTGAAGTGTACAGGCTAAGACATGGCTCAGCATTGGGTTTATGATGTAAGGGATTTGGTTGAAGCCTGAAGCATACCACCAGATACGATAGATAGCTTGTAGCGTTACCGATGGAAGGATGAAGATAGCTAGTAGCTTCATTGATCTCTGCAGACAAGAAACAGAGCATACGACACTTGTAAGATGCTAATATCCGGATTTCCAAACCGGTAACCGAAATTAACCGAACCTAACCGCTATCCGAATCCCGAACCAAGTTTTTGTATGGATTCTAAACACAGAACCGAATTGAATGAATCAGATAACCAGACCTATCCGAACCAAAATTTTGTTTGGTTATATTCGGTAGCCTTGCTCATTAACCAAATTACCCGAAATCCGACTACCCGAACCAAACCGAACCTAAGTCCATTGAGCCAAAAGGGCTTACCAATCTAAATGATCTAATCCCAAAATTAACTATTCTAATCATGAAATTAAATACTAATGACTATAATTAGCAGATAAGATTTAATTGACCTGGATCTCAGCTTCGTATCCGATCCTAACTTTATCGTTCACATCTTTAAGCTTATCGAAGAAGAGGAACCTTCGGATTCCATACTTCTTGGACCAATCCGAGAGACTAACGAACGAGATAACTGCGAAGATCGATAACAAGAGCTGAACCAAACCGTCATAAGGCCGGCGGTGTTTGAAATCGCAGTCGGCGCAACGTAGCACGAAGTGTGAGATCATTGGGACGATGACGGCGAGGAGGAAGAAGATGGACCATGAGAGAAGAGTTTTAACGCGATTTGATTGATCGAACCAGAGGAGGAGTCTCGGGAATGAGAATTTCGTGGCTGGTGATGATTCCGGTGGTTTTTGGAGGATCGGGTCGGGTCGGGTTGAGGAGTTGTGGGATTGATCAGATCGTTGTTTCTTTGATGATGATTCTTCCATCATCGGGGTTTGAGGGTAGTTTCAGGATTTTGAGATAGTTTTGCAGAGTTTCGGGACTTTGGAGGGGAAAGCTAAAAACAAATAAAGCACTTTGGATTTTGTAAGCTTACGTGTGTACAAGACCACATATTTTATTTAGACAAAAAAAAAAAAAACAAAAACCGACCATAGACTTAACTTTTTAAATATATTTGAATTTATTGTTATATAAATTAGAAAGTGTGTGAAAATGATTCAGTTCTTTTTTTAAATAACTACTAGGTTTTGGGGGTTTATAAACAAATTTATTTTTATATATATAGTCAAACACATACTAATTAAAATTTTAGTTTGATTTTTGGTTTGTTTGAAAAAATAATGGTTTCATCAATATTTTAAAATTTGAACAACATAACGATTAGACGGACAACAAACTAAATCAAATAAATGATTGGTTAGAATCTATTAAATTTGTGAACTATCAAACTGGATATATAATCGCTAACAACAATGAAAACCCATTTGAAACAAATGCAAATTTTTAGGGATGAACGTATTTCCCTATCTGTTTTGTCATGTTCCATTATGACCTCCACCTATTCTCGAATTCCTATTGCATATGAGACATTCTAGATACTAATTCTAACATGTTACTTTTTCTTCTTTATAAGAAATAACTTATACCAGATTTTGGTTTTGTTTTATTTTTAAAACTGAAATGTGTAAACTTCATGGGTCAAATAGATTAATATCGTTTACACGTACGTTCAGTTCTTCCTTCAACAGTTTTTAAACGTATAAAACTAACTATGTATTTGTGTTTCTTTAACTTAGAAAATCTCACAATTCACCAAAATAGCAACCATAGGGGCATTCAGAACACTATGCAATAAGGTGTTTGGAAACATTACAATCTCACCTTATAGTACGAAAACATCAACTCCCACACTTGATAGACTCTTGTGCCAGTGAACTACTCTGAGAAGCTAAAAAAATTATTCAATTATTTTTTTGAATCTAAATCAAAGAGTCCCAAAAATATATAGCAACTATCTATCACCTGATTTGGAGATGAAATTGAGAGGGACAACGATAGAAGAAGCCCGACTGATCAATCGGTGGCAATATTGAAGCCAATTGGTCTCCCAATTGCCGCGCGAGATAGAATCTGATGGGTTTGGCGGTGGAGAATCAATTGACAAGGTGAAGCATCGATGACATAGGCAGCTAGGGATTTGAGGTGAGAGAAATTCAACCCAAGATCTAAAGATATAAAAAAAGATTGAGGGTTATCGACGATAAGAAACCAATCGAGTCAAAAAAAACCAGATCAAGTCGACGAAAACCCAAAAAAATTGATTTCTTCAAGAAAAGATAAAACTGCCTATGTCACCACCACTTTGACAAAGGAATGCAAAATCAATCAAGGAATGGAAGAGAACCTACAAAATGTTTAAAGAGATAAATTTACAATTTACCCAAGAAATTCTGGTCGGTAATCTGAAAAACCCATAAGAAATCGCTTTCTAAAATCGAACTAGAACTAGAGGACTAAGCAGTCTTCGTGATGAGATGAGCCAAAATCAGAGGAGGAGATTGGCTAAGGTACCAATTTTGAGGCTATTGAGGAGGAAGAGAGGAGGCGGAGGAGGAGAAAGAAAAAAGAAGACAAATGACTTTTACAATGACATTAGGTTACAATTCTGTTTGGGTGATTTTTTTTTTTCCCAACACAAAATATAATAAATCTTATATTATGGATTATCTTGAAAATGTTTTAGACTTAAAAATCATTTAAATACCTATACAATGACAGACAGTATGCAAAAGTATAATAACGTATTGATTTTTTTTAACCCAAATGTTCATTTATTTATATTAAGCATCATTTATGTTATATAAACGGGTGTATGGTGATATCTGATAACATACATCTAATAAATAACAAAAAAAAAACAAATTTTTTATACTATATTTTTTGTGATTTTAAGTAATAACTATTTTTCAATATCTGCTTTCAAGACCTCTCCTAATATTTTTCTTTCAAAAATGCTCTAAAAGTCAGAGCCCTAAAAAAATATGTGTGATATAAAAGCATATGAAATTACAATGTAAAACTTTATAATTATTTTATAAAACTTTATAAATCTCACACATAAATTATCTTATCATATCTCTACCATTTGTTTATGTTCTTTGGTTTTCAAGTTATTTTTTCGAATTGATAGTATTGTAATTTCTCACTCTTAAATGATATTTTATTTTTATCTCTAGGATAGTAGGATGCCACAAGGTATGTACATATATGTTCATTATAAGTGTTTGTTATCGAAGAATTTTCTAATGCTAAGGATTCTGCCAGCGCACATGAAGCATCAAAATCCCTTTGCAGTGAAATTTTTTCTTGAGTGAAATCCTCAATATGCTACTAATGAAAAACGAAAACGTGGCTCAGAAATTTTACAGGCAATGCAACAGAAAGAGTGAAAGCAATGAAAGCTAACATCCTCCTAAAGTCCTAATCAAAGTAAGAAGATTATATAATCAAGGACCAATGCAAGACAAAGTAAGAAGATTACTATTCACCAAAAAGGTTTCAGCTCAAGTTTTGTAACATCCGTGAACCAAATAGTGTGATTTGGGGATGGGTGTCGATCGACACCAACTTTTCTGGTTTGACCAGATTGTTTTATTTTACGATTTTGGGTTGGTTTGGTTTATTTAGTTGTCCAAACCGAGTATATAAGTGGAGAAGCGACCTAGGTTGAGGGGGGAGCTGCTTTTGGTCGCCGTTTAGTGAGAAAAAGAGAGGAAATGAGAGAAAGCGTTTGAGAGTGTTCTTGAGAGTTTTTAGGATTCTTCTTGGTGTTTTTAGTGAGATTTGTGGCTGTGGAAGGGAGAGATGTGGCTGGGAACTAAGGAGAAGAAGGGAAATCCGTCTTCTTCATGTGTGAGGGGATGAATGGGAGATTGGTGGTGGATTGGGAGACACATGGAAGCTTTCTCATGGCTGTAATCAAGGTAAGTGTTATTGTTTTAGTGTTAGATCAATTAGAAAATCGATAGTTGTAGTGGATTAGGGTTTTGCCGCGAGAAGGAGCTTGAAGGGAGGCTTCGATCGTGATTTCTGGTCGTTCGACACCATTTTGGTATCGGTCGACACCGTCACCTGCGGATGAACAGCGCGACCTGGTTCGAGATGGCTACTTCGGGGCAATGTTTGGAGGATGAAACGGAGTCCGATTTGGCTGAATTTTGGTAGGTAGCTTTGTGGTGCTATAAGCTTCATATCCAACAGTGGGTTTGTGAAATGAACGGTTAGTTTGTGTTTTAATCAAGTGTTTGTATTGTGGTCTGGTATAGACGATTTTGTGGTAAAGTTGGGGTGTCTAGTGACACCAAGGTGGTGTTGGATGTGTTTGGGTCTTTGGAAGATAGTTGAAGTTAGATTTGGATGATAAGAGATTGACTGAAGTGATGTCATGGGTTTCAGGGGTACTAGAGGAGTTTTAGTGAATTGGAGTATTTGTGGGGAAGAGTTGTCCGTGGCTGGACGGAATCAAATATTCCAGCCCATCTCTCTTGTTAATTATTCGCTAGGGGTGGTTGGTTGTGCGACTCAGTAACTAGATGAGGTGGTGTTTGGTGTATTGTGGAAGTGTTTGTAAGGAGTGATTTCTACGCCGGTTATTTCGTCGGAATTATGGGGTTCCGGTGAGATCGTTTCCCGTGGATCCTGTATAAAGATTGAGAATCCGGTGCGGTCGTTTCAAGTCTGGCGGACCTATTAAGAGGAAAGGGGGTTCAATTGACCCGCCATAAATATTGAAATTAAGATTTTTTGTATAGAAATCTTAGTGTGATAGTTAGAACATATGGAAAATAATAGGCTTTGACACCCCTAAACCAGGGTTCAATCCTCTCTATGACCCAGGTAAAAATAATTTACGGGTCACTGCCCGAGATTGTTTGTGACAAATTAATTATTGATTTGCATATATATTTTACATTTAATTTTTAATACTTTATTCGATTTATTTTCAATAAGATTTGCAAATATATTTTACACTTAATTTTTAATACTTTATTCGATTTATATATTTTACCTTTGTTTTGTTCATTTCGACTAAGAAAATAATTTAAGCAGCTGAGAGTGAAAAGAATTTGTGGGATAAATTTGTGATATGTAAAAAAACTAGTACTATGATGTATTATTTAACTTATGAGTAGGTTTTGGCTTTAAAGAATATTCCTCATGGATTCCTTTTAATATTCTCCCTAAAAGACTTTTTGTGAATCTTCTCGACTTTTCCCCATCGTAAAAGCTCTGCTCCTCTCTTCGTTTCCGTTTTTGGCACTCTTACAATATACCTTCATCATGACGTTGGAGAGCTACGCCGGCGATGTTCACACCGTACCACAGTCGGAGAACTCGACGGAGGATAGAGGCGGCGGTGGCGAGCTTTTCGTGCCACCTCTCAACTTCGCTATGGTCGATAATGGAATTTTCCGTTCTGGTTTCCCTGAACCCGTCAGTTTCAGCTTTCTCCAGTCTCTTCGACTCCGATCCATCATGTAATTTCCTCTGATTTCACTCGATTTTCGATGCTTAATTTGTGTCTGTGAACTTCGTTTTTTTTTTGTCTCTAATCTCTCTTGATTTTGTTGTGTGTTTTCTAGATATTTGTGCCCTGAGGCATACCCAGAGGTGAACATAGAATTCGCAAAATCAAATGGGATCCAAGTCTTTCAATTTGGTATTGAAAGATGCAAGGTGAGTATGCTTTGAATCTCCCTGTTCTTATTTGCATAGTCTGTGGTGATAGTATGTTCTTCAGAATCTTAAGGTTTCATCCTTTAATATGCTTAATTCTATCTATGGTTGTTGCTTCTAAACTTGTGTTTAGTCTTCTTGTTTAGCATGTTAATGATGAGGTAGAGCTATGCAGGGAGGATGGATGAGTAATGAGTAACATATTCTGTGTGTGCTTGAAACTGATGATTTGATGGTTCTCTCTCTGTGTTTCTTTCAGGAACCCTTTGTTAATATCCCTGACGAGGTAATCCGAGAAGCATTACAAGTACTTCTAGGTAGGTACACCTTCTATAGTATAGTCTCCCTTAAAAACATCTTTACATTGAGCCTAATGTGTTTGATCATCTAATCATATAAGTTTGTCTTTGCCTTTTTTTTAACTAGATACTAAGAATCATCCTGTGTTAATTCATTGCAAAAGTGGCAAGGTAAACTGAGACATACCTCCTCTGGTTTAACACTAGTCATGATATGTATGATCGAAAAGGATCCTTACATATCTTGTTTCTCTCGGTTGCAGCATCGGACAGGGTGTCTAGTAGGTTGTGTGAGGAAGATTCAGAGATGGTGTTTGTCTTCCATCTTCGATGAGTACCAGAGATTCGCAGCTGCCAAAGCTAGAATCTCAGACCAGAGGTTCATGGAGCTCTTTGACATCTCCAATCTAAAGCATTCACCACTCTCCTTCTCTTGTTCCAAGAGGCATGCATACTCATACTGATTACTAACAACTTTATGTGTCCGAATCCCATTAAAAAGAATTAAGTAGTAGTAGTTCTTTTTAGTAGTTAGACTTTGCATCATTCAATAAAATACATAATAAAACCGCCAAATTAAACATATAAATATTATACGGGTTTTCTCCTTTTCAATGCTACCATATAGAACAAGTTTGTCATAAATTTTTGTATTCAGCTTAAAAATTCGAACCTTTTTATTTATATTGAATTGGCAGATTCCAAGTTAACAGATTAGCATGCCAAATTAACGTGGTTAGTGGAAGATTTAAAATTTAAAAGGAAACGTTTTACCAAAATTTTTGTGTTATTGGTCAAATTTGTGTTAATTTCAAATTTAAAGATACTAATAATATAGTAATGAATGCAATCGTAATTCGGAAGTAACTGATAAGAACAAAAAAAAGCTTTAAAAACCCTGCGAGACACGACTTCCGAATCCATTCTTATTTATTTTTCTCTTATTAGTTCTTTTCTATTCTTCTTTCAAAACCTCTGCGTATCTGAGTCGTAATGAGCCAACAACTCAGTGTAGAAACTAGTCAGTCCCAGCCCGAGACGCCACAGTCAACGACATTTCTTGATTTGCTACGACTCCAGATGGACGGTCTCGATCGAACCAGAAGAAGGAAACGAACACTAAAGGAACGGCTAGGATTCAAACGAATCGGATGCTGTGGTCCAACCTGGGGTCTCCGGTTAACAACCAGTACTACTAACACTCGCGAAGACGACGAACCGTTCGATAACCGGCTCGTTTCCGGTTCAAATCATGGACCGGTTCAGTTAAACCAAGGTATGAATCTCGCAGCAGCGTTAGCAGCGGAGAGAAATTACCGAACGGAGGAAACGGTAGCGTCATCATCAGGGAGTTTGACGCCGTTAAGAGTTTCGTTAATGAGATTGTTAGAGGAAACGGCGGAGAGAGTCGTCGTTGAAGGGAATGAAACGGCGTCATCGTCATCGAAGGTCAGAGGTGGTGGTGGTGGTAATGATTCGATGTGCTGCGTGTGCATGGGAAGGAAGAAAGGAGCAGCGTTAATCCCATGTGGACACACTTTTTGCAGAGTGTGTTCTCGAGAGGTGTGGCTTAATCGAGGTTCGTGTCCCCTTTGTAACCGTCCGATCATCGAGATCCTCGACATTTATTGATTTTACTGTATCCTACGGCTCATAATACTACTATTAGTCCCGTTGCACGTGACTCACCTCACTGATGTTTGTGTTGCCTAGAGATTCACGTGTGTGTGTGCTACATATGAAATTTAATTACGCTTATTGGAAACTGGAGTATTATTATTTTTAGTTATTTACTTATGGGCCTGTTCTTTACCAAAACCCCCAATTCAAATTTACAATAAAGGCCCATTTAGCTTTGGTTCAATCGCACATTAATTTTAGAACCGTAAACGCGGTAAGGACAGCGACTGAAAACGGTGTTCTTAGATATTTTTTTTTGCACTGGAGCTCCATCTCGACCGTCCACAAAACTGGCGATCACGAAGATCAACATAAAAACGGCCAAACAAGTATAGTACACGTCCGAAGGTTCTAGACACATCATGCCATTTGCATGGCGTTTCTATACCTAGAAATAACCCAAACCAAATTCTCCCCCACACGAATAGTGGGACAAATTATCCAAATTTGTTTTTAAAAATTATTTAAGAAAAATAAAAACTTCCACAAATTTTTTTTGCATTTTTTTTTCATAAAGTTGGCAAATTTCGAAATCAGTAACTGTTCGATTCGCAATTGATGATCTTAAACCATTCACGTGTCACAATGCCCTTGTTTTATTAAAGACAATACCTATTATATCCTTTGTGTCTTGACTTTGTATGTTTCATAACTTCATAAGATATTATGAAATAAGGGTATATACGTCATTACAATCCAGCTCAACGGTTATAAAACGCGTTTTGTAATTTCCTAATATTGTGAGGTTTGAGTTTGTTCTTGTGAAGAAATAGCAAAATCAGCAAAAAAAAAAAAAAAAA